>NC_089264.1:29200161-29500161 GCF_963930625.1 Muntiacus reevesi
GATGACACCACCCTTATGGCAGAAAGTGAAGAAGAACTGAAGAGCCTTTTGATGAAAGTGACAGAGGAGAGTGAAAAAGTTGGCTTAAACCTCAACATTCAGAAAACTAAGATCATGGCATCTGGTCCTATCACTTCATGTCAAATAGATGGGGAGACAGTGGAAACAGTGCCAGACTTTATTTTCTGGGGGTCTAAAATCACTGCAGATGGGATTGTAGTCATGAAATTAAAAGACGCTTACTCCTTGGAAGGAAAGTTATGACCAACCTAGATAGCATATTAAAAAGCAGAGACATTACTTTGCCAACAAAGGTCCGTCTGGTCAGGGCTGTGGTTTTTCCAGTGGTCATGTATGGTTGTGAGAGTTGGACTGTGAAGAAAGCTGAGTGCTGAAAAATTGATGCTTTTGAACTGTGGTGTTGGAGAAGACTCTTGAGAGTCCCTTGGACTGCAAGGAGATCCAGCCAGTCCATCCTAAAGGAGATCAGTCCTGGGTGTTCATTGGAAGGACTAACGCTGAAACTGAAACTCCAATACTTTGGCCACCTCATGTGAGGAGTTGACTCATTGGAAAAGACCCTGATGTGAGGGGTGGGGGCAGGAGAAGAAGGGGACGACAGAGGATGAGTTGGCTGGATGGCATCACCGACTCGATGGGCATGAGTTTGAGTAAACTCCGGGAGTTGGTGATGGACAGAGAGGCCTGGCATGCTGCGATTCATGGGGTCGCAAAGAGTCGGACACGACTGAGCGACTGAACTGAACTGAACTGAACTGAGGCATTGTCATCAGGGTTTATATAGTTTAGAAGGTTAAATCTGTTGTTTCAAAATGTAGTTGCACTGGGGAACAGGATACATACAGGTTCATGAGCTACCCATTCACAGATTGTGAGTCAGAAGATGTGACATCAAATCTGATTATTTATATCTTCTGATTCCCCTAAGGAATTCTATTATACAGCCAGTTTTTAGAATAGATTTTGTTTTCAGAAAGCCTGACAGGTAATTACTAGTTGCTATTTTCATTTTTTTCCTTCGCTATGGAGCACCAATAGACTATCAAAAAAAAGCGTTTTCTCTTCTGTGCAAATTCCTATTATTGCTAAGTCATAATAACAATTTTTTTTACTAGAAAATGGAATGGAATTATGTGTCCTCAAAGAGCTTATAGTCTAGTGAATTACTAATGTAAATACTTATAGTCCAGTGAAATACTAATGGAATGCTAATAATATTATTAATAAGGGCAATGAAAGAGGCAAGCTGCAGCTAAAGCAGTGATGGAAAAAGTGAATGATCATCTCTGGAGAGAGGGAAAATGAGGGAAAATTTCCTGGTAAAATATGAGCAGTCCAAGCTTGTGCACAGGCAAGGAAGTATGAACCAGCACGGCATATTGAAAAGCTAGCCATAGTTTAATTTGGCTGCAGTGTAGGGCATTTAATGCAAAGCATGAACTTTGGAATCTGACAAAGCTAGGTTCAGATTCTGGTTTTGTTACTTGAGTAGCTAAGTGATCTTGGGTAAATTCAGTTAGTGCTGTGGTCTGAGTGTTTGTGTCCTTCCTCCCAAATTCAAAGGTAGAAATACTTACCACCAAATATGATGGTTATTAGTAGGTGTGTCTGTTGGAAATGATTAGGTAATGGAGTGGATCCCTCATGAATGGGATTAGTGCTTTTATAAAAGAGATCCCATGGAGTTCTCTAGCTTCTTCTACTCTGTAAGGATACATCAATAAGCTTACAATTCAGAAGAGAACCCTTACCTGCACATTCTGGCACTCTGATATCATACTTGCAGCCTCCAGACTGTGAGAAATAAGTTTCTATTGTTTATAAGCTACCCAGTCCATGGTATTTTATTGTAGCAGCCCAGATGGACTAAAACGATTCATTTCTTCAATCTCAAATTTCTTAGCTAGGATAACATATCTTCTCTACCTTTCAGGGTATCTGTTAATGGAAACATTATAAATTAACATATAGTCATTTATTTTAGCTTGAATATTGCACTACTACTTCTGTTATGGGGAACAGCTGCCATGGCAGGCAGTTTCTTGATTATTTAATATGAAGATCAGAAAAAGTTTGTTTGTTCATTTCACTATGAGAGAAAAGTCCCCCAAAGCTTTTAGTAGATGAAAGAATCCAGTAAGCATTATTGGGCATCAGAGTATCACTCACTGCATGTGCTAATTCAGGGCATACTTTTTTAGGGATTTTTTTCGTTAAAGATAGTTACATTTCATCTGCATATTAGGTGTACATAGGATTTGTATATTACTGCTGAGTTAATTCTTCAGTTCACAAGTAAGGCCAGTGTCAATCTGCTGGGTCATTTCTCCCTCGGTTCTTGTCTTGTCATAGCAAGGACAGACCAGGACAGCTTAAGCAGGCAAGATTTATTAAATAAGCAGCAAACAATACACTCTTGAGAGTGGACCAACCCCTGCAGGAGTGGTCTCCATCATCCCTGTTTCCATTTTTATGTCCTTTGTTCCCTCTCCTAAGCAGTCCCTACAGCCTGATTGGTTCTGCTCCATGCAAAATAGTGCTTCAGTTCAGTTCAGTTCAGTCGCTCAGTCGTGTCCAACTCTTTGCGACCCTGTGAATCGCAGCACACCAGGCCTCCCTGTCCATCACCAACTCCTGGAGTTTACTCAAACTCATGCCCATCGAGTCGGTGATGCCATCTAGCCTTCCCATCCTCTGTCGTCCCCTTCTCCTCCTGCCCCCAATCCGTCCCAGCATCAGGGTCTTTTCCAATGAGTCAACTCTGCATGAGGTGGCCAAAGTATTGGAGCTTCAGCTTCAGCATCAGTCCTTCCAAATAGGGCTTACACTGAGACTAATCAGGGAAGGGTGCATGTTGGGTGCGTTTTCCCTTAGGAGGTCTTCACTCCAACCTGCGGTTTCCCTATTTTACCGGCTTTCTCTTTTCTTTGTTTGCCCTCTGTGCGGTTCTCCTCGTTACTGCTTCCTCTGACCACCATCTTGGACCCTGTCTTCCTATTCTAACTAACAAATCTTAATAATTCATCATATTTGTTGTGGAGTTTTATTCAGAGCTCCAAGAGCAAAAATATTTTCAAATTCAAGTTGGTAAACACACTTGGTACACTAGTTTTTGGACTAATGGGTTGTTAAAAAGAAATGGAAATGGTCAGGATAATTTAAAAATAAGCTTTGGGGAAAAAAAAAAAGGAACCTCTTTAATCTTACATGCACTTTAAACTCCTTTCATGTACTTTGTCTAGGTAAAGCAAAATTTTCCATTAAAAAAAAAAATGTTGGCCAGAAAATATACTGGGTGAATCATAGTCTTTTCAAAGATTCTGGAGATAGGGGAAAAATTAGCAATGTAACTGCCCCTCTAATTAATTCTGGACTCTATTAACAAGAATTTTTTGCTTTCTTTGGCAGAAGATATTCTCTTTTTCACTAATCCTATCTCAACTCATTTCAGGAGGATTCTTTTAGTTGGGCAGGCAAAAAAATGTTCTTTGTCTCCTTTATGTAACTGAGTGTCTTCACTTAAATAAAGTGCCTTAAGAAGAAGACGTTTCAGAGGAGGTGGAATGAAAGAGAGAAGAGCTGGGCAAAAGGACGTGTTTGTAACAGGCATATACACGAGAACCTTTTAGTCTAAGAACTTCTGGAGGGTGGGGTGGGGTCATCCTGGGATTAATGATGAAGGGATCCTGTCACCTTTGAGCATGAGGGTTTTTTTTTTTTTTTTAACCTGTGACTCTGTAACAAAGAGGCTATTATGCTTATTCTTTCCCCCTCTTCCCGCCTCCCCCTCCCGGCCCCCAATAGAACCATCAAACAATGGCAGGGAAGCCCGGCAAAGGAGGCCAGAGGAGTGACTGCTACTGAACACTTCAGTAGCATTTTCAAGATAATTGGCTTAATTACACACCCAAACTAAGTTGTTGTAATTTTGAGGGCACCGCAATTAACAGTGATTTATTTTAAAACACCGTAAGTAGTTCTTTATTTTTTCTTTCCTTTAAAATAGACCTCTGAGGAAATAACTAGGGCCTGAAATGTTATGGGTCAAGACTATGTCAAACAAAAGCCATTCTTGATTCAAGGATGGTAAGAGATATTTGGAATCAAGAATGTAGAGTCACTGTGAGTATGATAGGGAAGAACTAAATAAAATATTTCTGAGATTATTAGTTTGTATTTTATATACTGCTCTACATAAAGACAATTTAGTGAGTAAAGTGAGACCTCTGGGGCCAGACTACTGGGATATATTGCTCAACTTTGCCATGAAGTGTGATCTTAAGTAGAACAAATAAAAATCACCTATAATCCCACTACTTAAGAAAACACAAAGTATTTACAGTAAAGAATGAAAGCAGACCTTTGCTGCATTAACTTCTACAGTTCAGTTCAGTTCTGTTGCTCAGTCATGTCTGACTCTTTGTGACCCCATGGCCTGCAGCACACCAGGCTTCCCTGTCCATCACCAGCTCCTGGAGATTGCTTGAACTCATGTCCATGGAGTCAGTGATGCCATCCAACTGTCTCATTCTCTGTTGTCCCCTTCTCTCCTGCCTTCAATCTTTCCCAGCAACAGGGTCTTTTCCAGTCAGTTCTTCGCATCAGGTGCACCTCTACATTTATATTCATTTCAATTTTTCCCCCCGAAGTTATATACATGAGATATAATAGATACATGCATGATACCAATAATATTGGTTTTCAATTTAAAAAGTTATTTAATGATCTAACATTGACCATTTCTAGGTTAGTACATACAAGTTTATCTCATGAAAAAGACAGCTACAGTATTTCCTCATCTTATTAGCTGTTGATCTATTAAAAATATTTTATTGAAGTATGATGACATAACATTATATTGGTTTTAGGTGTACAGCATAATGGTTTGATATTTGTATACACTGCAGACATCATAATAGATCTAGTGACTATCTGTCACCATACAAAGTTAACTTTTAGAAGTTTTCAGATATGTCCTACAATATTATTGACCATAGTCACCATGCTGTATATTACATTCCCAGAACTTATAACTCAAAGTGTGTGTCTACTGACTCACTTTATGTATTTTACCCACTCCCCACTCCTTTCTGGCAACCACTGGTCTATTCTCTTTATCTATGACTTTTGTTTTATTTTTTGGATTCCACACATAAGTGAAATTGTATGGTGTTTGTCTTTCTCTGTCTGACTTAACTTAGCATAATGCCTTCACAGTCCATCCATGTTGTTACAGATGGCAAGATTTCCCTTTACTGTGGTTGAGTAGTATTCCATTAATCCATCAATAGACACTTAGATTGTTTCCATATTTTGACTGTCATAAATAATACTGCAGCGAACACAGGGGTATCTTTTCAAATTAGTGTTTTTATTTTGTTTAGATAAATACCCCAAAGTGGAATTTCTAGATTATATAGTTCAGTTCAGTTTAGTTCAGTCACTTAGACGTGTCCGACTCTTTGTGACCCCATGTGTCAGGGAATGTTTGACGGGAGGATTCCTACGTGCTGTCTCATGAGTCCCTTGTTCCTCTTCAAGCAGAACAGCACGCTGCTCCCAGGGACTGAGGTCACTGTGTGAGGCAGGCTGGGGTCTCCTTTAGTAAACATTCTCCTTAGGACAAAACTGCTTAGTCTCGCTCCCCTTTCTTGACATATGGATTGTGTCCTGACCTTGTGACTAACATTACCCCTTGTTCCCTTGGTAACGGTTGCTGTACATTTGGTTTTCTGATCTCTATCATTCCCAAAAAAAGTTTCTTATACTGTAGCCTATATATACTCATAGAAAAATCATTAAAGCACCTTTGCTCCATCGGAGCTTGGGTCCCCGGGTCTTGTCTCTCTTTCTCTCTCTCTTTCTCCCTTTCTCTTTCTCTCTTTCACTTTCTTATCGTCGACTCCGTACCACCAAGTTACGGTCCATTAAAGGACCCCAACACCCATGGACCTCAGCATGCCCGGCCTTCCTGTCCATCACCAACTCCCGGAGTTTACCCAAACTCTTGTCCATTGAGTCAGTGATGCCATCCAACCATCTCATCCTCTGTCATCTCCTTCTCCTCCCACCTTCAATCTTTCCCAGCATCAGGGTCTTTTCCAGTGGGTCATTTCTTCCCATCAGGTGGCCAAAGTATTGGAGTTTCAGCTTCAGCATTAGTCCTTCCAATGAATATTTAGGACTGATTTCCTTTAGGATGGACTGGTTGGATCTCCTTGCAATCCAAGGGACTCTCAAGAATCTTCTCCAACACCACAGCTCAGAAGCATCAGTTCTTCGGTGCTCAGCTTTCTTTGTATTCCAACTCTCACATCCATACATGACTACTGGAAAAACCATAGACTTGACTAGATGGACCTTTGTTGGCAAAGTAATGTCTCTGCTTTTTAATATGCTATCTAGGTTGGTCATAACTTCCCTTCCAAAGAGCAAGTGGATTGTATGGTAGTTCTGTTTTAAAGTTTTTGAGGAACCACCATTCTGTTTTCCATAGTGGCTACACAAATTTACATTTCCAACAGCAGTACATGAAAGTTCCCTTTTCTCCACATCCTCTCCAACACTTGTTATTTCTTATCTTTTTTGATAATAACCATTCTAACAGGTATGAGGTGATATCTCATCATGGTTTTGATTTGTGTTTCCCCAATGATTAGTGACGTTGAGCATCTTCTCATATGTCTGTGTGTCATCTGTATATCTTTGGAAAAATGTTTATCCAGATATCCTGCCCATTTTTAAATTGGATTGTTTTTGCTATTGGGTTTTGAGTTCTTTATATTTTTTTCTATATTTTTTTGTAAATGTTTTAAACCATTTGGGAGGTAGCTTTTTCATTTCGTTAGTGGCTTCCTTTGCTTTGCATAAAATTTTTATTATTGAAAGTTATTTATACATTAATATTTTAAAAGGTTGTGAAAATTTACACTCATTAATTTTCTGTGATAGAATGTCCACTTTCTCAATCCACATGGATTTTTAAAAGCTTTTACTTATGAAAAATTTCAAATATATGCACAATAGAAAATAGTATAATGAGTCCCATGGACACAATATCCAGTTTCAGCAATTATCAACTTCATCTTTGTCTCCTCCTGTTAAACTATTCTGATGAAATTCCAAGCCTGACATTCTCTCATGTAAAATATATTTAAAATCTTCATTTATCTCTAATTCTGCTTTATGATAGCAATGTATAAACATAATGCTAATTACTCTTCCTTTTAGTCTGATCTCTTGAAGTGAGATAATAAAAAAAATAGAAGGACCTGTAAGACTTCAGGATGCAAATGAAAGATTAAACATGATTTACTTTTTTTGACTTCCATGCTATTTTTTCATTGATTATTAATTACAGGTCCTCATAACATGTGGGGCTTTCCTGGTGGCTCAGTGGTGACAAATCTGCTTGCCAGTGCAGGAGACACAGATCTGATCCCTGGGTCAGGAAGAAAATGGAGAACAGAAGGAAATGGCAGTCCACTCCAGTATTCATGCTTGGAGAATCCCATGGGCAGAGGAGCCTGGCTGGCTACAGTCCATGGGGTCGCAGAAGAGTCAGACACAAGGACACAACTTAGATTAAACAATACTAACATGCTGGTTTCTGTCCGCCCCCCCCCCCCCAATTTTGAGTTATAGCTGATTTACAGTATTATATAAGTTTCAGCATGCGGGATCTTAGTTCCCACACCAGGGATTAAAACTCTCGACCCTTGAAGTGGAAGCGAGGAGTCTTAACTACTGGACTTCCAGGGAAGAAGTCCAAACATGCTAGTTTTTGAATGGTTCTTTGATGTTGCTGTTCTTGGAAACAGAGATACTTTAATGAATGTGAAATAAACTTTCCCTTGAGGATGAGATACATCAATGAAGAGCCAACCCCTGGTTTTGATATTAGATGTCAGATGAGCCCCTGCTGGAAGACAGTGTTCTGGTGATACTGTTGTGGTGTGCATTCTGCTTACTTATCAGTGCTTTCCGGCACTCTTAAGAATATAACCAGGGAGGGATTCAGTAGCAGTCAAATCATGATCTGTGACTTAAAAAAAATAGAACATTGTTAGCATCGCAATCATCACAGGTCATACCTACCTGAAAGAAATAGTACAAAGATTACCTCCTCTTTATACTAAGGAGGAGAGATTAGAGGACCCCAGAGTTTACAAGGAATAATTCTTTCTTCATCCATCACTCCCAGTCAAGTGCCTGTTTTAATAATCTGAGGGTTGAGTGAGTGCTCAATTGCTCAGTCACATCTGACTCTGCAACCGCATGAATTGTAGCCTACCAGGTATTATGAACTGTATGAACTGTAGCTTACCATGGAATTATGAAGGCAAGAATACTGGAGTGGTTTGCCATTTCCTTTTCCAGGGGATCTTCCCAACCCAGGGATCAAACCTGAGTCTCCTGCATTGGCAGGCAGATTCTTTACCACTGAGCCACCTGAGAAGCCTTGAGGGTTTAAGTATTCTTTATTTAATTAGCCTAATCCAATCTAGGCCATATAATCAAAGCTATGATCTTTCCAGTAGTCATGTACAGATGTGAGGGTTGAACCATAAAGAAGATTGAGCACTGAAGAATTGATGATTTTGAACTGAGTTGTTGGAGAAGACTCTTAAGAGTCCCTTGGACAGTAAGGATATCAAACCAGGCAATCCTAAAGAAAATCAACCCTGAATATTCATTGGAAGGACTGATGCTGAAGCCAAAGCTCCAATCCTTGGCCGCCTGCTGTGAAGAGTTGACTCAAAAAAAAAAAAAAAAAAAAAAAAAAAAACCAACAAAAAAAGAAGAGTCGACTCACTGGAAAAGACCCTGATGCTGGGAAAGATAGAAGGCAAAAGGAGCAGAGGGCACAGATGAGATGGTTAGCATCACTGACTCAATGGACACTGCAGTCCATGGGGTCGAAAAGAATTGTACAGGACTTAGCAACTGAACAACAAAAGCAATAATTCAGTCTTCATACAATATTTGTTTAGTTGCTCAGTCATGTCTGACTCTTTGCGACCCCATAGACTCTAGCCCGCCAGGCTCCTCTGTCCATGGGATTTTTCAGACAATACTGGAGTGGGTTGTCATTTCCTCCTCTCCTCCAGGCGACCTTCCTGACCCAGGCATCAAACCCCTGTCTCTGATGTCTCATGAATTGCAGGCAGTTTCTTTTCCACTGAGCCATCTGGGAAATAAGTAGATCTTTTTGAGAGGTAAATTAGATTTTATTTACCTGTTTGAAACCCAGTTGGAGGCTTCCCATTGTCCTTAGGATACAAACTAACATCCTCAAGGAGGTTGATAAGGCCTGATCTACCTTTTCACCTTCCTCTGGGTGCCTTTCTCCATTTTGCTTATTCTGTTCTAACCACGATGAACTTGGGAGAGAATTTTCACTAAAGGGCTTTTAGAGACTTTCAAGGAGGGAAAGGCCATCTGGAATGAATGTTGTGAACATTGGATTGGAAATTTGCTTTACTCTGTCTTGTGAAACATAGAATAATTTTTCTTGTTTTTTGTAAAAGAACTGTGTTTTTCTGATATAGTGCCATATTTAGTTATTAAGCCAGGATCATTAGAGGTGCAGACAAATGAGCTAGATGAAAATCTTAGTGGAATTAGTATTGGGGTGCTCCTGTTAATATGCAGCTGTTAAGGTGCATAGGTGATAAGGTGACTCACTCCCAACCTGTGATGTTCTGCCTCTGAGAAATAAGAACGCAGAGAGTGGAAATAAGGATGTGTAGGCTGCTGATATGATCTGTTACTTTATTGAATAAAGAAAAATAAATCACTTTTAAAAGTGTATTATGTTTGAACTCCAAAATTTTTTCTATGCCTTTTTGTTAGTAAAAGTGTTAGCAAATTAAGATAATAACCTGCAAAAAATAATTGGCCACAATTTTAAAGGCAAGTATTTTGGCAAAGAAACGTGAAAACAAACAAACAAACAAACCTTACAAGCCAATTGTTGTTAGAAGATACCTTTTGCTAAAATATTTCACTTGAAGCTAACTCCAAATCTGAAATGTCTATTTTTTTTAATGGAATTTATTCATCATAAAAGAAAACAAAAAATTTGATGGTAAGTTAGTCCTGGGTTTAAATCCCAGTCCCTTCACTTATTATGGAAATGGGATAATTTTCTTTTAACGGCTTGATTTTGGTATAATTTGAATGCCACAGAAATCTATTTTAAGTGTACGATTAAATGATTTTTTGAGTAAATTTAGAGTTTTGAAACTATTAACCACAACCCAGTTTTATGACATTCCCTTTACCTCCAAAAATTCCTTTCTGTCCCTCTGCAGTCAATTCCCATTCCACAGACCTAGGCAAGCAGTAATTGATTTTTAAGATTTCTGTAGGCATGCCTTTTCAGGCCATTTAATATAAATAGAATCCTATGATATGTGATCTCTTGTGGCCACCTTTCACTTAGCAAAGTATTTTGAGTTTCATCTGTTTCAGTAGCTTGTTTCTTTTTACTGCAAAATGGAATGTCAGTATATACACACACAACACATTTTGTTTATCCATTCACCAGTTGATCATCTAAAAATTTTCCACCTTTGGCAATTATGCATAATGCTTCTATAAACATTCATGGTTGTCTTTGTGTGGATGCATGTTTCCATTTCTCAGGGGTAGGTAATTGAAACTAGAAATACTAGTCATAGGGTACATTTATGTTTAATTTTTAAAGAAAGTGCCAAACTGTTTTTTGAAGTGGCTTAGTTTGAAGGTTCTTGTTTCTCTGTATCCTCTCCAGCATTTGTTATTTTGTTTTTTTTATAGCCATCCTTGTGGGTATGAAGTGGTTTTTAATTCATATTTTCCTAGTAACTGGTTCACTGTTTTTATGTTTATTGGTCGTTCATATATTTTCTTTGTTGAAATGACTGTTCAAGTCTTTTGCCTATTTTTAAAGTGGTTTATTTCTCTTCTTATCATTGAGTTCTTGTAGTTTTATTGTGGATTCTTGGGAATTTTCTACATATTAGATCATGTTGCCTGTTAATAATTTATTTCTTCATTTTTTATATAAATACCCTTCTTTTCTTCCTTCCTCCCTCCCCCCTTTTTTTCCCTCTCTCTCTCCTTTATTTCTTTTCCTTGCCTGATGTTTTAATCTGTTTAGGCTGCTATAATAAAAATACCACAAACTGGGTGGGTTAGACAACAATTTCTCATAGTTCTAGAGGTTGAAGCCAAGATTAAGGCACTGTCTGGTGACGACAAGTTTCCTGGTTCACAGATAGCCCTTTTCTCTCCGGGTCTTCACAGGGTCGAAGGGCAACTTTCTGGGATCTCTTTTATTAGGACAGTAATCCCCCCAAAAAACCACTTCCCCAGAAAAGACCATCTCCAATTGCTATCACATTGGGGATTAGGTTTTAACATATGAATTTTGGGGCAACACAGTCTATAGCACCTGATTACTCTGGTTAGAATCTCCAATACAATGTTGAAAAGAAGTGATGAGAGCAGATATCCTTACCTTATACTTAGGGGAAAAGCATCAGTCTTTTAGCTATTGAGTATACTGCTAGCTGTAGGTTTTCCATTAATTCCTGTTATCAGATTAAGAAAGTTCCCTTCTATTCCTAGCTTGTGGAGAGTTTCTTTGTTTTTTTGTTTCTATCATGAGTGAATTTTTTCAGGTACCTTACATCTTTTAAGAGAATCATGTGTATTTGGTTCTTTATTCTATTAGTAAGATATTAATTTCTATTTGGATATGAAACTTTGCATTCTGGGTTTAAATCCTGCTTGGTCATAGTACATTGTCTCTCTGATATCTTTCTGGGTTTGATTTGCTAACATTTTGTTGAGGGCTTTTGAGTGTATATTTATGAGGAATATTAGTTTGTAGTGTTATCTTTGTCTGGCTTTGGTATCAGGATAATCTTGGTTTCATAGAATGAGTTGAAAAGTTATTTCCTTCTCCTCTGTCTTTGGGAAGAGTTTGGGAAAGATTAGTGTTCTTTCTTTAAATGTTTGGTAGAATTGATCAGTAAAGCCATCTAGGCTTGAGCTTCATTTTTATAGGAAGATTGCAGATTGCTAATTCAGGTTCATTTGTTGTGAGTATATTAAGTTTTTCTATTTTTCTTAAGTCAGTTTCAGTAACAACATTTTTGTTTTTTTAATTTGTCCATTTCATTTTCATCATCCAATTTGTTGACATAGAGTTGTTCACAGTCTTCCCTTATGATAATTTGAATTTTTATAAAATCTTTAGTGATGTCTCCTCTTTCATTTCTGATTTTGGTAATTTGTATTTTCTCTCTTTCTCAATCAGCTTTTCTTTTTTCTAATATAAAGATAATGCTCACTTTTTAGAATGAGCTATGTTACTTCCTTTTTTGTTTTCTGGAAGAATTTGTGAAGGGTTGGTATTATTCTTTATGTGTTTGGAAGAACTTATCACTGAAGTCATCTGGACATGGGATTTTTATTTTGTATGAAGATTTTAATTACTAGTTACATTTCTTTACTTACCAGATCTATTTAGTTTTTCTGTTTCCTTTCTAATACACTTATTTACAATTACACATTTCTCTCTAAATACTGATTTAGCAACATTTCACAAATATTTCCTTGTTTTTTTTTCTTCTTTGATGCATGGGTTATTTAGAGGTACAGTTTAAATTTTCTAAATATTTGTTGCTTTCTTATATTTTTTTCTCTTTTGATATCTACTGTAATCCCCTTATAATCAGAGAACATACTTTGCATGATGTTAATCTTTTTAAATTTGTTGAGACTTGCTTTATGGTCTAACTTATGGTGTATCCTGGATGATGTTCCATGTGCACTAAAGAATTATTCTGCTGTTGTTGTCTGGAGTGTGCTACAGATGTCAGTTCAGTTGAGTTGGTTGATAGTACTCTCCAGAACTTCTGTATTCATGTTGATTTCTGTCTAGTTCCTCTACCCCTTATTATGAGTGGAGTATTGAAGCTGCCATTATTATTCTTGAATTATGTATTTCTCCCTTCAATTCTGTTATTTTTGTCTCATATATTTTGGGGGTCAGTTGTTGAGTATG
This sequence comes from Muntiacus reevesi, assembly GCF_963930625.1. Lineage (NCBI taxonomy): Eukaryota > Metazoa > Chordata > Mammalia > Artiodactyla > Cervidae > Muntiacus > Muntiacus reevesi. The sequence goes on from NC_089264.1 coordinate 29,213,243, forward strand.
TCAGTTCAGTTCAGTTCAGTCGCTCAGTCGTATGTGACTCTTTGCGACCCCATGGACTGCAGCATGCCAGGCCTCCCCCAACTCCCGGGGTTTACTCAAACTCATGTCCATTGAGTCGGTTATGCCATTCAACCGTCTCATCCTCTGCCCTCCCCTTCTTCTCTCGTCTTCAATCTTTTCCAATATCAGGGTCTTTTCAAATGAGTCAGCTCTTCACATCAGGTGGCCAAAATATTGGAGTTTCAGCTTCAACATCAGTCCTCCAGTGAACATTCAGCACTGATTTCCTTTAGGATGGACTGGTTAAATCTTCTTGCAGTCCAAGGGACTCTCAAGAGTCTTCTCCAACACTACAGTTCAAAAGCATCAATTCTTTGGTGCTCAGCTTTCTTCATAGTCCAACTCTCACATCCATACATGACTACTCTGGAAAAATGTGTTGATGTTTATAACTGTTATATCAGTTATAAATTGTTGAATGTGTAGATGTTTATAATTGTTATATCATCTTAATGAGTTGACCCTTTTATCTTAAAATGATATTCTTTGTCTCTGGAAATACTTTTTGTCTTAAAGTCTATTTTGTCTGATATTAGTGTACCCTGTGCAGCTCTATTATGGTTATTAATTGCATGTTATACATATATATTCATCTTTTTGCTTTAAACTTGTTTATGTCTTTGAGTCTAAAATGTTTCCATTGTAGACAACTTGCAATTGAATCTTTCTGTCTTTTCTTTTTTGGTACCATTAGGATGTTGTTTGGGCTTTCCTAATAGCTCAGCTGGTAAAGAATCTGCCTGCAATTCAGGAGACCCCAGTTCAATTCCTGGGTCGGGGAAATCTGCTGGAGAAGGGACAGGCTATCCACTCCGGTATTCTTGGGCTTCCCTGGCAGCTCACCTGATAAAGAATCTCTCTGCAGTGGGGGAGACCTGGGTTCGATCCCTGGATTGGGAAGATCCCCTGGAGAAGGGAAAGTCTACCCATTCCAGTATTCTGGCCTGGAGAGTTGTTTAACCTTTGTTTGTAAAATACAGAAATTATTAATTTTATAGGGTCATTGTGAGGATTAAATTGGATGGTTGGAAGGCTTACAAAAATACTGATTGCTGGCCCCCACCTTCAGTGTTTCAGACTGAGTAGTTCTGATGTGGGCCTGAGAATGTGCACTTCTAACAGGTATGCAGCTGATCATTATGCTGCTGGGTTGGTAGCCAAGGTTTCAGAATCACTCAAATGAAATAATGGCTTTCCTGATAGCTCAGTTGGTAATGAATCCTCCTGCAATGCAAGAGACCCCGGTTTGATTCCTAGGTTGGGAAGATCCACTGGAGAAGGGATAGGCTACCCACTCCAATATTCTTGGGCTTCCCTTGTGGTTCAGCTGGTAAAAAATCTGCCTGCAATGCAGGAGACCTGGGTTCGATAGATCTTCCTGGGGTGGGAAGATCCCTTGGAGAAGGGAAAGGCTTCCCATTTCAGTATTCTGGCCTAGAAAATTCCATGGACTATGTAGTCCATGGTGTCACAAAGAATTGGACATGACTGAGCAACTTTCACTTTCAAATAAAATAATAACTTAAACACCTGAAGCAGTTCTGGGTACCTAATTTTTGTGGCTTCTGTTTACCTCCTTTATCGCCTATAGGTCATTTACTCTTTGAGTAAACTACTCTGTTGGCATATTTTTGGTTTTGGCTCTAATACTTGATATTTATGTTTGGGGGGCCTATTAAAAATAAAAAACCCCCACTTGTAAAGCAATCAGAAAAATATCAATTGCAAAAGGGGAAATTTATGAAAGATCAATTTTTATCTTTCCTGGTGATAAGAGGTTTGTATAATTTGAGCTCTGTAGTTCTTATCAGATCATATCACTGAAACTAGCATTATTACAGAGCTTAATTCATCAAGAAATAAGAAGATATTATTTTTGTTGTGGGGAAATGATGGTAAATATTACAAGGATTGGTATTAAAATGTATCAGTGGTACTATTTGGCAGATTTGATATTTTGACCTTTTATAGCTTCATGAAATACTTATTTAACATTTTATAAAACTAACCACTTCTAAATATTCCCTGAAGAGTAATACTTTTGTGTAAACCTGCACCTTTTATCACGGAAGTGGAGAACTTCAAAACCTTTATGTAAGCAGTTTTTAAAGAAAAAGGTAAATCTCCTTTTAATCCAATGGCTTTGAAAGGTTATAAGTAGTTCATTGCTTTAAAATGCTTTTTAAAGAATAATTCTATGAATATCTTGGATTAAATACATTTTTTCATGTTGCAAGTTGGTACAACGACTTGTCATTTTTCTGTTTTTATTTAAAAGATTAATCTTCAGCAACAACCTGATGCTGCAAGAGGGCATTTTTGCTGCTTGTTTTCTCAAATGTAAAAATAAATCTGAAGGACAGTATCAATACCTATAATGTATGGTAGCTCTGCTTGTAATTTTGAAGTAAAATTTACCCCAAATTGAGGTCTAATTTAGTTCTAATATGTGTACTTGATATATTTGCTTACCAGATTCTTATTGACATTACTGTTGTTAGCATTACCAATGTAATATTCCAGAGATTCAAAGGTTAAACACAGATTTAGGGTCTAGGATTGCTGTCTGACTCCTTTCTCTACTATCTTCTAATTGTGTAGCTTTGGGGAATTAACCTCTGTGTCTTGTTTTCCTCCTATGCAAAATAAGGATAAAATAAAACCTACCTTTTGGGTTGTTGCAGGGCTCAAATGAAGTGATCTATATATACCAATTAATACTATGTTTCAGTTTCGTTCAGTCGCTGAGTTGTGTCTGACTCTTTGCGACCCCATGAATCGCAGCACGCCAGGCCTCCCTGTCCATCACCAACTCCTGGAGTTTGCTCAAACCCATGTCCATCGAGTCGGTGATGCCATCCAACCATCTCATCCTCTGTCGTCCCCTTCTCCTCCTGCCCCCAATCCCTCCCAGCATCAGGGTCTTTTCCAATGAATCAACTCTTCGCATGAGGTGGCCAAAATATGAGAGTTTCAGCTTCAGCATCAGTCCTTTCAATGAACACCCAGGACTGATCTCCTTTAGGATGGACTGGTTGAATCTCCTTGCAGTCCAGGGGACTCTCAAGAGTGTTCTCCAACACCACAGTTCGAAAGCATCATTCTTTGGCGCTCAGCTTTCTTCACAGTCCAACTCTCACATCCATGCATGACCACTGGAAAAACCATAGCCTTGACTAGATAGACCTTTGTTGGCAAAGTAATGTCTCTGCTTTTTAATATGCTGTTTAGGTTGGTCATAGCTTTCCTTCCAAGGAGTAAGCGTCTTTTAATTTCATGGCTGCAATCACCATCTGCAGTGATTTTGGAGCCCCAAAAATAAAGTCTGACACTGTTTCCACTGTTTTCCCATCTATTTCCCATGAAGTGATAGGACCAGATGCCATGTCTTAGTTTTCTGAATGTTGAGCTTTAAGCCAACTTTTTCACTCTCCTCTTTCACTTTCATCAAGAGGCTCTTTAGTTCCTCTTCACTTTCTGCCATAAGGGTGGTGTCATCTGCATATCTGAGGTTATTGATATTTCTCCCAGCACTCTTGATTCCAGCTTGTGCTTCTTCCAGCCCAGCATTTCTCATGATGTACTCTGCATATAATTTAAATAAGCAGAGTTATAATATACAGCCTTGACGTACTCCTTTTCTTATTTGGAACCAGTCTGTTGTTCCATGTCCAGTTCTCACTGTTGCTTCCTGACCTGCATACAGGTTTCTCAAGAGGCAGGTCAGGTGGTCTGGTATGCCCATCTCTTTCAGAATTTTCCACAGTTTATTATGATCCACACAGTCAAAGGCTTTGGCATAGTCAATAAAGCAGAAATAGATGTTTTTCTGGAACTCTCTTGCTTTTTCGATGATCCAGCGGATGTTGGCAATTTGATCTCTGGTTCCTCTGCCTTTTCTAAAACCATCTTGAACGTTTGGAAGTTCATGGTTCACGTATTGCTGAAGCCTGTGTTTACCAGTTTGTAAGTAAGGTTCTATAAGTCTTAGGTGTTATATCTGCTACCAAAGACAGCAGTACTTGTATTTGTGTAGTGCTTTAGACATTGTGAAAAAATTCCATACTTAATATCTGTAGTAGCTATTATAATTGCTACTGATATTGTTTGCAGTTATGTGGAATGCAGTTTTGTTAAGTCTCTGTATTTTGCCATGGCTGTTTGTACAGGGCAGTGCTGAAATGCCAATACCAAGGCAGTCCTTTTTGCCTGAGGTTGCAGAGCAACTTCACTCACTTTTCTCCTCCCCTTTCCATTTTTCTCCTCTCCTTCTCTCTCTATTTTTTTCAAAGTTTTATTAAATTTCTGTTAAACACAAATATTACACTAAAATTTCATTGATTCTTTCCATCTCATTTTCTCTTTGTTTCATGTATTCAAGAATGGTGTGGAAGGAATATTATATGCTAAGGAGTACAATATATGGAAAAGAAGGGCTGTCCCTTTAAGAAATGCTATTGCACACTTAATTTTTTATTTTATTTTTTTATTGCACACTTTATAAGTCACTGCAGAGTGATATGAGAAGTGTAAGAAGGGGTTTTCCTAAATTTACATAATTATTATGGAATGAAGTATGGATTATTATTCGGGCTTCTCTGGTGGCTCAGATGCTAAAGAATCTGCCTGCAATGCGGGAGACCCAGGTTGGATCCCTGGATTGGGAAGATCCCCTGAAGAAGGGCATGGCAACCCACTCCAGTATTCTTGCCTGGAGAATTCCATGGACAGAGGAGCGTGGTGGACTACAGTCCTTGGGGTCACAAAGAGTTGGACAGGATTGAGCAACTAACACTTTCACTTTTACCACGAAAATAAGTAAAAAAGTTTCCAAATGTTTCATTTCAATATTTTTCAAATCATCAAAATATTAACTTTACAAGTATATAATTTTCTACATGGATTTACAGATTCCTTAAAGGTCATTCTTCTGCATTTTGAACAATGGATGGTTAGATACCGAGTTAAATATGAACTGTAAGATTCAAACGTTAGTTCTCTTTGCTGCCCTGACATTGGTTTCTGTTACTTTGACCATTGGAATATTATGTGAAAATTTTAATTTACAGTATTACTTGATGTCCACTAGGGGGGAACCAAACCATGAACAGAAGTATAAGCTCTGTTCCCCCAAGTAGTGAAAATCCCAAGCCATTGCAGACTGCCTACCTGATATTCACAGATTATTCTTCAAAGTTTCCTGTTGCTAAAAGGCCAACTCCATATAAGCAAATCTGTGGGAACATTAAGGTATCAACAGTAGACAAAAAATATTTTAGAGTAGAGTAAAATATTGTTTAGGGTTTTTGATAACTTGAGAGTTTAGTCAATTTATAGAACAACACTAAACTATTTTGAAGTTGTTTAACTTTCACCAAGTTGTACTCTTGTAAGTTTTTTAAAACACTTGACTGATTCAATAAGAAGGCAAAAGTGAATTTTGAAATAATGTAGTATGTTAATGTATTTTGGGTCATGAGGAATATTTAGAAGCAAATTTTTACTGGAACCATGCCTACCTTTTATCAGGGAATAACTAAAATCAACAGAGCTTGAAATTTGTTTCTACCTTATCATTTAAAATACCTTGTTTTGAAAATATTGGTTTCCAAAATAAACTCAACATGTACTTTGGAATTCTGTGAATTTCAATGCAATATCTCTGTTATGCTTGAAATCTCTGACTTGTAAAAGATGTTCATGATATGAAGCAGTATGTTCATATACTAATATATGTGTTCCAGGTTTCTTAAAGCATTTCACATTTGGGAAACTTAATATCCAAGAAAAATAAAAAGGATTTTATTTCATGTAAATATAATTCAATAATCTCATATTGCAATATTTTTTCAAAGTAAAATGTATACAGACTCAGATAAGAATCACTTTATAGAACTATAGATCCGAAACAACTTGTTTTTTCATATGGGCAGCTTGATTTTATTGCCAAGTTAGCACACACGAAAAAATCACACTTCATGAAAGATGAAAAATGGCTTATTTAAAACTAACAGCGGAAACAGCAAGACAGTTAAGCCACAAAGATCTACCGTCTATCACATCTGTTTCTCTGTAAAATAAAGAGAGGTATTGCAGAAATGAAATGTCCACTAGATGCCACACTTCCTTTGCAGAGTAAAGCAGTTCTTTGGCTTCTGGCAAGTTTTGTGCAGGTGCTGTATCTTCTAACAGTACTCTAACTCAGCTATCTTTTCCCTTACATTTGCTCTCTGATATCCCTCCCCCACTAATATGCCTGAATCAACCAAATTTTGCATAGTAGTGGTAGCTTGTAACTTTCTGTTGATATCCTTCTGTAAGTTACAGAGAGCTCATAGTTACTGACTTTCAAGTCATTCTGGAGCTTGTTTTTTTTTGGTCTGGCAGCTGAATGTGGTTACATTTGGCCCTTTCATTATTTAATTTTTAAAATTACGTCTTCTTTTTCGTGTATATTCTGTTCTCTTTTTTCATATATGTTTATTCTATTTTCCCTTTCAAGAAGGAACAGAAAAACTAATTTTCTAAAAATATAATAAAGGGTTATAATTGAACTTTTTAGAGAACCATACTGAATGAAACTGTAACTGAATTATCTTTAGGGGCATTGGCAGTTTTGTTTGTTTTCAGAGATTATTAAAACTGAGAAAAATAAAAATCTTTCGGTTTCTTTTGACATTTTTTGTAGTCTGGATTCAATTATGAAATGAATAGACTCTAGTAAGTAAACACATATAAGGCATTATTTTACAAGCTTCTATTCTATGAGACAAACCTCACAGGGCTACTGAGTATTGAGCATACTTCTACACAGCGTGAGTCACAATATTTGATGTACCTATAAATTGTCAATTATGGCATCTTTATGGGAGTGTAATCAGAGGTTATCATTTGGTGATATGAAATATATGATGTACTTAACCATGGGATGGTCTGTCTTTCTCCAGATTACTGGTCACCTAAGCATTCTTCCCTAGGACAATTATAATTTTATAGCATTGTATTTTCTTAATTCTCAAAATATTTTGAGGATATGATCACTATATCTGATCACTAAGGAATCTGCAGTGAATTTTTAAAATCACACTTAAGTTTATTTTAGTTGCTGGAGTAACTAGTAAATTTATCAGTTGGTCTACAATTTTTTGTTTTTTCATTATGCTTTGAGAATTAATTTTTATAGAATTCACTTTCTAGATAACCTATTCAAAAGAGTCTTTCTCTTTTTTGATTACTGACATAAGATTGACTAAGTTTTTTAGCCAGAAAATAATGAATTCTGTAGAGAAGGAAAAACCCTAATCAAATAGATCACTACAATAAGAGGCTAGCAAAATAAATTACTATTGTTGCACATTTTTCTCTAGTAGTTTACTTTCATGTGCCTTAAAATAGCATCCCTTATTAAAGATTTCATTCACTGGGAAATGTACACTATTGATAATGACTTTCCAAAGGAAACTAGGAGAAACAGATCAACAAGAAAGTGACTTAGCAAAGGAGGCTCAAATAAACAAAGCGAGATAATGTTTGACACCTCCTAAAAGCTGCTCTAAGAACAGATTGCCATGAATTCCAGCTGCTTTATGATTACCTTCAAGAATATGCACTGAGAACTCGAAGAACTACTTATAAGTGAAGGAAACCCAGAGGCTAAGTCCTCAAAACGAAATTTTCCCCTCATCTGAATAATGTTGCTATGGTAAAGATACTGTAATTTATTTCCATGGAATTCTAAGAGTAAACAAACTCTGCCTTAATGACAAACTTTACCTTTGGCCCTTCCATTTTCAAGGAAATTGTACCTGTATCAGGCAGGTTTGTTTAAGTTGTCTCCTGGAACTAGAACTTGTTTATCTCAAACAATACATTGTCATGAGGCAGCATTCTCACCAAATTCTCTAAGAAATATGTAGGTGAACCTAGATACCTTGTGAAATACTTTCCTTACTGGATCATCCTTAGTTCTTTGAAGTTCTTTCTCTTTCTCTCCATCCCTGGTCTAACACTCAAGATTTTCTTTTTCTTTGCCTACGTTCTGGTCCGTCCTGGAGGTATTAGCTTTGAGCAGAATTGTTTACATGTAACTTCCAAAAGACTTCTTTGTCCTGGCCATAACACCAGGAGCCACTAAGAGTGGGGCGCTGATAAGAGGATCCTTGAAGTACTTGCATTAAGGTACTGGCAACCCCTTTAAGTCGCCTTATTTCTTATATTGTTTTTCTTCTTTATCCTTCATTAGTGGTGAAAATTAAATTGAAAAAAATTTTCATTTGACAGCATTTTCTTTTGTGCCTATTACAGATACTATCTTTCTGTATTTATATAGTTGTAGGGATTAATAATGAAAGTAAATTTTATTTTAAGAATTTATTACACATTGTGAAAGTAATACATATATATGAACAATTTAAGCAAGAGATATATGTCACACAGAAACTGAAAGTATTTCTTAAGAATCTACCTGACAATGTAGGGAACACGGGTTCGATCCCTGGTCCAGGAAGATTCCACATGCAACTAAGCCCATGAGCTGCAATTACTGAGTCCATGTGCCTAAAGCCTGTGCCTGCAACAGGAGAAGCCACTGCAGTGAGAAACCTGTGTACTGCAACTGGAGAATCGCTCCTTGCTGAGACTAGCGAGCAAGCTCATGGGCTCAATGAAGGCCCAGCTCAGCCAAAAATAATGAATGAAAAAAATGAAGCACACGTTTAAAAGATTTTCAGTGAGAAAAGGCCCAAGTTCTGGTTCCAGATTTGTCAGATTAATTGACTGCTTGATAGAAATGTGTATGTAGTTGTATTTATATATGGGTGTTTGTAACTGCATATATGTGTGTGTATGTATAATGGTTTATTATGAATACATTAAATACTCGTTATATTCTTTTATCATTTATCAAATTATAATTATGTAGTAATTTGTGTGATTATGTTCTTCTGCTAGAGCATGTGCTCCAAGAGAAGGTAGATGTCTTTCTGTTTTCTTTATTGCTAGGTCGCTGGGCCCAGGGCAGTGCTTGTCACACATAATGAATGCCAGTCAGTAGGATAGATACTTTACATATTTACCTCATTTTGGCCCTTAAAATAATTCTGAAGTAGAATATCCATTTTCTTTATAGATGAGAAATCCAAGGACCCAGTACAGCGTATAATTTACAGAGCCTGTTTCAAACCCAGGCTTGGCTGACTCCAAAGCTCATACTCTCTCCCTTCACTGTGTTGCCTAGACTTTGAATTAAGCATGATATTGTGAATCTTAACTAAAATTTTAAGTAATGCAAGTGCATTTTTTATGCCAAATTTTTGGATATATTTTTAGACCATATTTTGACTGCAAGAACATATGTTCTTGTAATCCTGAATATTTAAACAAATTAATAAAACTCCATTGTGAATATCAGCTGCTCAAGAAAACTTCAAGATAATTAATGTTATAACATTATAATATTTGATTACAACCCAACTAGAAAAATATGAATTCAAATTTAAGAATGGAGAGGACTCTCCATTCACCGTCTACAAAGAACAAAGGCTCATTTAAATCTGGCTATAAGATCGTGGCAGTCAAAAGAAAAGACAGATAAAATCAATTATATATTTCTAGAGTAATCATATATTTCTAGAGTAAGAGCGAATTTTTTTTTTTACTTCTTCAAGGAAATCAAAATATCTCCTAGCAAGCTTTAAAATAAATTTCTCACATGGAGCTCCTTAAAGGGACTATAGAGTTTAGTTTGGAAAATAATTTCATTATTCCAACAAAACTCAAAAACCCTGTGTCTTAAGTAATTTTTTATTTAAAACAAATGACACAACAAAAGAATAGAGATGGTACAACCTGATAAAGATAATTCTTTGGGGGTTTAAGGCACAAGACATGTTCAATATTAATATAGAGGTTCATACGTCTCCAAGCTAGTCCTTCCTGTATTTGGTAGGCAGAAATCTAGATCTTAAGATCTAGATCACCCCTGGATATACATATTCTGAGTAATCCCTTCCTGTTGTATGTGAGCAGAATTTGGGACTCTGATAGGATGACACTCCTGTGACTATGTTCATTTTGCAGATATAATTAAGATTTGCAGATATAATTAAGGTTCCTAGTCAATTGAGTTTGAAATGATCAAAAGATTACTTGAGGTGAGTCTGACCTAATCAGGTGAGCTCCTAAAAGAGGTGGAAAGATTTTCCTTCTGGCCTTGAAGAAGCACAGGGCCACACTGTGGAGAGGAGCATATGTCAGCCAATTGTGGAATGCTTCTAGGAGCTCGGACTGATGCCAGATGACAGCCAGCGAGAAAGCAGGACTTTAATAATTCCATACTTGCAAGGAACTGCATTCTGCTAATAACCAGTAAGCTTGGAACAGTACTCTGAACCTTGAGTTTGAGCCATATGACTTGGAGAACCATGGGAGAGTAACAAATGTACTACAAATAGGGACTTTGCTCATTGGGACTTGCTTCTCCTGCTGCTCATGAGAATCCTATACCCACCGTGATGTGAATGAATGTGGCAGGATGATCAGATCTGTGGCTCACTTACCTTGTGGCATCTATTGATAACCAGCTAATCTCCACACATGTGAGTCAAACCTTGAATGCCAGCTGACCACAGATACACATAGGAGGCAACCTGGTTTGCCTGGAACTTTCTGAATTTTAGCACTGAAAATCCCATGGTCTAGGAATCTCCTCATTCCCAGGAAAACTGAGATTGTTCCTTACCCTGGATACATGACTGAACCCAGCCCAGTCCAGCAGAAGAACCACCATCTGAACCCAACCCAGATTTCTCACTCACAAAATCATGTGCTAAGACATGGTTAGTTTTTGCGTAAGCGTTAAGTTTTGGCGTAGTTTGTTATGCAACAGAAGCTAATGATACTGACTTTTAGAGACCTGTCTAATTCACTCGGTCTTCCCAGGTGGCGCTACTGGTACAGACCCGGCCTGCCAATGCAGGAGCCGTAAGAGATGGGTCCAGTCCCTGGACTGGGACCATCCCCCTGGTGGAGGGCATGGCAACCCACTCCAGAATTTTTTCCTGGAGAATCCCATGGACAACAGAGCCTGGCAGGCTATAGTCCATGGAGTTAATGAAGAATTGGGCATGACTGAAGTGACTCAGCACACACGTTAGTTCACTTACCTCATTTCTGAGGTGAGAGAGTTGAGATTCATAGAGAGAAAATGACATACTCCAGGTCACATATCTGCTAAGTACTGTTTGTCAACAAAAACAAATCAAATACAATATTAAGGAATTCCAGGGGCTACACCTCCCAAAGGATAAGGTTTGAATAGTAGTATATAAAAAAATCCACAGCTGGTGAATATCCAATTGTGACATGAATGTGGTGTATAACGCAGCATTTAAGAAAGAGTTTTAAACTCAAGCTGTGTGAGTTCAAATAGGTCTAGGTCACTGCGGACCTTAGGCAATTTACTTAGCCTGTTTGATCACCAGTTTCCTTGTTTATGTAATGGGCATACTTGTTCTTATGTCAAAGATTTGATAATGTGAGAATTAATTTAATATGATAATGTAAAGTAGTATGTATGGTGCCTCGTACATAGTAAGGGCATCATCAATATTTGCGCCTGTTGTTGCAAGCACGCAGGTCACAGCATCATTACAAGCATTCAAGTTTGTGGTGTTTTAATATCTGGCTTTGGGCAGCCCTGGTAGTAACCTTGTATTGAGTCTTTTCAGTCATTAGTCCTAGAGAAAATATTACATTAAGAAGCAGTGAACCTACTTTTAATTATTTTGTGCCTCATTTTTCTTACATTTACAGATGTAATATCAAGAAACAGTAATTCAACAGAAACTGAAGTTTCATTTATAATAACCTCTTTTCTGTTGATAGCCATTTAAAAAGAAAAATACCCTACATCCAGATTTCAGTTAAAAATTTTCCCTCATTTTTATTTGCAGCTATCAGTTATTTTATGAGAGAGATTCAGATAATTATAGAAGAATAGAATTGATATGGGATTAAATAATAAAATGTTTAACATTAGCAAAACTTGTTTTAAAACTGTTTAAAGATGAGAGGTAACTCAGAAACCAAAGGACACTGAAATATTCTGATTGAACCTATCATCATAATGAATGGCAAGCTGGTACAGTTAAGAAGCGGAAATCCATTCAGGTAACCAAGAAAAAAAAAAAAAAAAAAAAAACCAGGACACCAGCTGTAACCCCCCAGCTGCAGACAGAAGAAAGAAACATTACAGAAGAAGCATCTTAAACTTCTCCGTACTGTAGTTTTTGTGAATGACCATTGTTAGTGTCTCTGGTATGGGAGCACATTAAGAAGAAAAGACGAGATCAACACCGTGACCATACCACAAGCCTCAGGAAAGGCATTGTCAGTTTATTGTTGAAAGCACATTGTTTAACATTACACCGAGGAAAATATCCCTTGGTATTTCAGGGGGAAAGTTGCATCTCCAAAGCTTCCTCTGCTTACAGTTGTCTTCTCACAAATTATGGTAATCAACCCAATTCTCAATAAAGTGGTATCTCTGTGGGCATCTAATTTAAATAATCAATACATAGAATCTACATAGAATTTTTTTTTAAATAGAAAAAAATTATGGTCTCTGAATTTGACGTTAGTATGTTTTCACGCTGTGGAATAATATTGTATTTAAGAAAACTTTAGATATAATTTCATTTCAGTAAATAAAATTTTACTGGAAGATAATGTAATTAGGTTTTACTTAAGAGTACAAGTTATTCTTTGCAATACAATTAATATTCTCTCACAATATTGTTACCAAGTAGACTGAAACAAAGAAGCTCATTTACATTTTTATTTTGAAAGTAACCGTAAAAGACCATCTCTTTAACCCCGTGTAGGCAGAATGAATTACTTGGTGTTTTAAAGGTCCTTAAGTGTGTCCTTGTACAGAGGAAAGCTCTCTATTTATCTGTAGGACAGGTCTAGGACACAATAGCGTCATTACTAACTTCGCCAAGTAGCCCCACCAGGGAGCCTTCATCCTTCCCTGGTGAGACCAGAATGAGTTGGTAGTTCAAATTCCATTGCCCATTCAGCCTCCTGAGACTTCAAACGAGGGAGCCAGTTATGATGGTGGGTGCTGGGTTGTAGACTTGTGTCCACCATTAATCAGACTGAGTCTGCCTCCAGTTCGAATTATAAACTCCAGTGAGTACCACTCAGGTGGCGTGGCTTTCCGTCAGGCCTGTATGGACTGAGTTTGAACTGATGAACTGACATTCTGCAACGGAAAGCTTGTTACTAGTCCCCTGAGTTTATCAAAAGCCACCAATTACTTCCTTGGTGGACTACCTTATGCAGCAGCTTTCGTTTACTTTTATATAGCCTTTTAAAGAGCAGGGCCTATCGTAGTAAAAAAACTATCAGAAATTCAACATACATGGCTAAATAATAGCATGTTTTCTTCTGTGAGAGGTATTATTTGCTTAGATGAGTAAGTGAAAAGTATCTGAAATTTAAATTTTCAACTATCTTATTTTTAAAATCTATTTATTTGACTTTAGACAAAATATGTATATAGAAATGACTCTAGACATTTGAAAATATTTACCTGGGACAAGGAAAATTATAAATTTAGGATAGTGTGTATGATAAACATTGTTAGGTTATTATAATGCTTATTTGCTGTTGCTGAAAATTTTTTGTGAATTAGCAGGTTTTACTCAGAGACGTAAATACCATAGACTAGCATAATTAAATGTTGATTCAATAGCTTCCCTTTAAAAAGGAATAGGATTAAGAAGAGGTCTTGTTCTAAACTCCTTCAGCAGTTTATATGAAAACTTTTTAACTTCAAAGTGATTTTTAAATTAAAGAGATAGAGACCTGAATTCACAGTCCAAACTATACTAAAAATATATAATTTTTAACAGATTATTCTTATAAAACCTAATCAGTGGTCAAAACTTTGCAGTGGTTTTACTTTTGCCCCTAGAATATGTATGTGCATTTTATATACTAATGACTCTTTTACTCTTGTAAGAACCACATCCAGCAATGAATCACATTCTTTGAGTGAATAATTCAGTCCTTGACGCCAACCTCTGAGGGGAATATTGTGGTCATGCTGTCTGAACAGTGTGGTAGCTATGGCTACCTATATAATTCTTCGCAATGAAAAAAAAGTGACAATGACATTAAATTTAATCAGGTTCCCCTTTTCTTCGGTTCCCACTGGGATGAGCCACTAGTGTCTTGCCTTAAATATTCAAAGGCCTTCCTGAGTAGTTTGCATGTGTTCATATAGTGGGACAATGTCCTGCTAATACAGAACAATAGATCTGTCATGTATATCTCCTGCAAGTAGATGTGAGTCTAAAGTTACTAAGTATAGGGTTTATGGGCTGTCTTCCCCTTAGTGACCATCTTTACTTAAGTCTTAGCAAATGGCAGTAAGGGATTGCACATAGACTAAAATATGATGAACTTGATTATCAGAGTTGGAAACGCAAAATAATTGTGTTTGCTAAATATTTATAAAACTACCCATCACTATTTTCGTCATATTTCAACTGATATGAAAGACACAGTACAGAATATCATATGATTGAAAACATTTGAAAGCCACAGCTTAACTCATATTTAGGGACAGCAGCCTATATTTATGCCCTTGTATTTCTGCAGAACACTCAAGTGATTATCACTTTCTTTAAAATCATAGTTAAGAAGTTATGAGATGTATTTTATTTCCATTATGCATTTCTGGAAGGATGGTAATAAGCTAACTTTTAATATTCCAAGAATGAAAAAAATAAAAGTATGTTTGTCATAATCATCTGTGATTATGTCTGCAACAGATCTGTGCAATTCAGATTGCTCATAAACTCTGATTGCTCATAATTTTGATATTTGGAGAAACTGAAGAGAGATGCAAATTCACTTCTTTCTTCTCTTTGTATTTTTCAGGTAGTCAAAACCGCCAAAACAATAAAGGCTAACCAACAAAACATTATTTCTAGGAAAGAACCATATTTTACGAGTAATTAAGAAATGTACGTGACACTTTCTATTATTTAAATGGAGTAACCCTGTCTTAGGTTACATTTAATCCATTAGTATTTCATATTAAAAACTGACTCTGACAATCTTTCGATAGCATTAATTAATATATTTGTGTGGCATATTAGAAATCTAAGAGCAATATTTAAATTTTTTTCTAGCCATAATATAATGAAAGTGAATTTTATAAGTCTTTCAGACCTTTGAAGATACTTGCATAATCTGCTTGCTAACTTTCTTCTATCATATATAATTAAAATAGAAGTGGAAATGGAATGTGTGGTAAATACTGAACATTTCTTTGTTTTATTTTTCTTGTACCTCCTTGTCCCTTTTTATTGAGTCTTTGATTTTGTTGAAATCTTAGGATTCTTTGTCTCACAGATATGCACGTATTAACTTCTATTAACATCTATTTCATAGCATGAAAATAGTTCATTGCACAATTGAAAGCATGATCAATCCCTTTATAGCTTTATGCTTTCATTCACTAGGTAGGTGTTTGAAGATGGACAACTTAAAATGGTTTCTAATGTCAAGATCATAGTCAAAGAAGTGAGCTTATCATAAATCTGTAAGAAATTCCTCTTCTAATGACATACCATTGACCTCAGAGTCATGAAAGAGTTCAAGGTCAACCAGTGAGACACTCACAGTGATCAACTATTTTTGACTGACTGACACTTGTTTTTTAACCTTTGAAAATGTAATTTCATGTTTATCAAAGTTTGACATAAAGCATTGTGTGCAATATAGAAATAGGGACCTTAGGCTCTGGCTTTCTAATATAAATTTGACAGACGATATATTGGCATCCCCTTTAGGACAGATCAGTGACAAGGGGGCAGGAGGTCAGGAATGAACAGGCTTACTGAATAGGTTTCAGTCAGAGAGGACAGGTCCCACAGGAAAACTGCTTTTCCAAGTGGTCCCATTGGTGGACCTAAGACACTGCGATTCTAGTCTCTCTGCTCTTCCTACTGTTTGGCAAGAGGGAGATAGAACAAATCAGTAACCTGTGCTTATCTGCCAGAGATGACATGAGGTTATTGTTCAGGGTGCAATGGAAAGGAATCTAGAGAGAGAGTTTACGTGGGTGCCAGGACTGATCCTAGAAAAAGAGTAGTAGGAAACGTTTGTCTTTATGACTTTTTATGCTTCAGCACTTTGTTTTTCCTTCCTCATGATTACTCTTCTTGAATATTTCTTGCATTTTGCTAATAAGGTGTTACCTGACAATGCTTATTATCTAACCTATTTCAGAATATCTGAAAGTGTCTTAAAAATACACTTTTTCAGCCTTCTTAAACTACGTAGTACATACCTGATGGACCACTGTCTCTTTCTTTCCTACTAGGTCCTTGTTTTGACAATAGGGAACAAAGTTTGAAACTGTAATGTGTTTCTTTATCACATTTTTGCCAGTAGGTTTGTTTGCATGGAATCCTTCAATACGAAGGAACTGATCAGTGAGAAACTGGAATGCTACTTTAGAAACTTACTCAGTTCAGTTCAGTTGCTCAGTTGTGTCCGACTCTTTGCGACCCCATGGACTGAAGCATGCCAGGCTTCCCTGTCCATCACTAGCTCCTGGAGCTTGCTCAAACTGATGTCCATTGAGTCGGTGATGCCATCCAACCATCTCACTAGTTTAAAAAAAAAATCCTTACTAGTCTTTGCATTAACTTTGGTGATTTCTTTGGTACTCCTTATATTTCAAAGAAGTCACAATGAAAATTATGTCATTTGAAAAAAAACAGCCTTTCAGAAAAGCGCTCTTTAAATAATATATAGTCCATGAGGAAAAACTAGTTAAAACATATTTTAAAATATATAACCTCATTATATGGACATTTAAACTGTTAATATTTAGACTATAATCATTATTATTGTATATGATGTTGTGATTAATGCCTAGTATTGAATTTTCTTTGTTGTTTCTGTTGCTGAACCCTTTGAAAGTCTCAGACATCACATCTTCTTCTTCAATGTCTTATTGGGGGTTTCCCAAAAGCAAGGATGCTCTCCTACAAAATCTCAATACTATTTTCTCAAGAGGTTAACAGTATAATAATAGCTTCTAAAATGTAGTCCATGTCCAGATGTCCTCAGTTGTTCCCCAAATGCCTTTTATATAGCTCTATAGTTTTCCTTCATCTTTTCCTGCCTCCTCTTTACCTACCTCCTCCCTCCCTTTCCTTCTTTCCTCCCTGTCAATCCAGGGGTCAGTCGAGGATTACACACTGCATATAGTTATCATTAGATTAAAGAAGACTGTTTAGTCTCCTATTTAAATAGTCTCCTTCAATCTAGAAAATTCCTACTCCCACTATTTTGGGGTTTTTTTCCTTATAATGACCTTTGTGGGGGCTTCCCAGGTTGCTCGGTGGTAAAGAAACTGCCTACAATGCAGGAAATGTGGACTCAATCCCTGGGTGGGGAACACCCCTTGGAGAAGGAAATGACAACCCACTCAGGTATTCTTGCCTGGGAAATCCCATGGGCAGAGGAACCTGGCCGTCTACAGTCCATGGGTTTGCAAAAGAGTCGGACAAGACTTAGCAACTAAACAACAACATTGACCTTTGTATTTTTGAACAGTTCAAGCCAATTGTCTTGTAGACTTTTCCATAAAATGGATTAAAAAAATTTCTCACGGCTATATTCAGGTTAATAATTTTTGACAAGAATGCTATGTAGGTTATATTGAAGATATTCACACTGGAAATATATGCTTTTTTAGTTGTATACAAAAGACACATATTCACCTATTTTGAATGACTTGTTCAAAATTTTAAAAAAAATTCTATGCCAATTAGAAGGAAAAAATAGTTTATATTTTGTTGATTACAGATGAAGTAAAACATGTAATTTCCATCTTGGCTAACTATAATAAGTTTTGATAAAGAGTAGAATGGAATCTTAGACATTTTCTTTACCATCTTTGAAACAGTGTTTATGAAGTTTAAATCATTGGCTGAAAAGTTAATAATTCTGGCAAACTACTTAGGTATTTTATAGTATCTCAAAAAGGCTAAAAAAATCTACAAAACTGTCACATCATTTTTTAAATTTACTGTTTAATTGGAGGAAAATTGCTTTACAATGTCGTGTGGGTTTCTACCGTGTGTGTTAGTCGCTCAGTCCTGTCCGACTCTTTGTGACGCCGTAGACTGTAGCCTGCCAGGCTCCTCTGTCCATAAGATTCTCCAGGCAAGAATACTGGAGTGGACTGCCATTCCCTTCTCCAGGGGATCTTCCAGACCCAGGGATCAAACCTGGGTCTCCGGCATTGCAGGCAGATTGTTTACCATCTGAGTCCAGGTTTCTGCCATTCAGCAACACGAATCAGCCATGAGTATATATATGCCCCCTCCCTGGTGAGCCTCCGTCCCTTCCCCTCATCCTGCCCCTCTAGGTTATCACAGAGGACCAAGCTGGGCTTCCTGTGTCATAGAGCAACTTCTTAACAAGGTATCTATTCTACACATGATAGTGTATATTCATCCCAGTCTCTCCTTCCCCCCACTCTGTCCACAAGTCTGTTCTCTATATCTTCATCTCCATTCCTTCCCTAAAAATAGGTTCATCAATTCAATTTTTCTAGATTCATATATATGCATTAATATATGGTGCTTGTTTTTCTGACTTACTTCATTCTGCATAATGGTACATATATACAATGGAATATTACTCAGCCATAAAAAAGTATATCATTTTTTTAACATATAGATTTATAGCTTTGTCTTTTTGACCAGCTAACTTTATAATATCATAATGATTTATTTTGTTTTGTTAACTGAGTCTCAAACATATGCTTGTAGAATTCATTTTAGGAGAGAAGTTTCTTTGCTCAGGAGTATAATTAAGATGGATCACTGTAATATTTTTGAGGTTCTTGGATTCATAGGGGACTTTAAATTTCAATACTTAATTGAAATTAACATGTTAGAAATATGAATTCATGGGTGTGTTTGCATACTAACTTTTGCTGATTGAAAAATGTCCAAAATATTTAGTTAAAGAAATTTACCAGCACATTTTGAATATACCAGTAATGTCAATCTGAAGGTATGCTAGTATTCTTTAACTAATTATCAATTGTAGATAACAGAAAAAAAATTATTAGGTGATAAGCTTGAGGGATTTTTTACCCCCATTTAGTTGACATTTGTCAATCTTCAGGCATCTCAGCATCTCAGTCTGTCTTTAATAGCCCTCCCATCTTTCTACCAGAGAATTTCCATTATTTGTTTACTTGATGAGAGACAGAACTCACTTCCCCCTGTGAAAACTGAAGGATTCACTTTTCTTTCTCCCTAGTGCAGCCAAAGAGCAGGAATATGATTTATACCTAGCCAATTAGACACATCTCTCTCTTTCAGGACTTTGGAATATTGAATAAAAGATACAAAGAATAGCTGAAAGTTATTCATTGTATATGTGGCAATATGCTGATTAAATCCTCCATGTTTAGGGACCAGAGCTATGGTTCATTTGGCCTTACCCTCAGAAGCCCCCACCTCCTACTTATAAAACCTGATCCTTCAGCTACTGTCAGTTCATTGATTTGCTTCTAGTATATTATCTTCTGCTAAAGTTAGTTACAGTAAGTTTCTATGGCTTGACATCAAGAAACATTTCTACTGAAGCCAATTGGAAAAAAAATTTTTGTAATTTTTTTTGAAATGATAATCGGAGGATGTAACACTTGATTTTAAGGTTTACATGATTACAAATGAATGCAGTTAAGCAACAAGGAGAAATCAACTTTAGCCCATCAATTAGGAGAGGTGAAAAGAATAAACAAAACCCTAAGGAGAGAAGGGTAAACTCTTATGCATTGTTGAAAAATTGATAATACTAATCTATGGTATCAGTTTGGTTCAGTCATTCGGTCATGTCCAACTCTTTGCGACTCCATGGACGAGGCAGCATGCCAGGCTTCCATGTCCATCACCAACTCCTGAAGCTTGCTCAAACTCTTGTCCACTGAGTTGGTGATGCCATCCAGCCATCTCGTCCTCTGTTGTCCCCTTCTTCTCCTGCCTTCAATCTTCCCCAGCATCAGGGTCTTTTCCAATGAGTCAGTTCTTCACATCAGCTGGCCAAAGTATTGGAGCTTCAGCTTTAGCATCAGTCTTTCTAATGAATATTCAGGACTGATTTCCTATAGGATTGACTGGTTTGATCTCCTTGCAGTCCAAGGGACTCTCAAGAATCATCTCCAACAACACAATTCAAAAGCATCAATTCTTCAGCACTCAGCTTTCTTTATGGTCCAACGCTCACATCCATACATGACTACTGGAAAAACCATAGCATTTACTAGACCTTTGTTAGCAAAGTAATGTCTCTGTTTTGATATGTTTTCTAGGTTTGTCTTAGCTTTTCTTCCAAGGAGCAAGTATCTTTTAATTTCATGGCTGCAGTCACCATCTACAGTGATTTTCGAGTCTAAGAAAATAAAGTCTGTCACTGTTTCCATTGTTTCCCCATCTATTTGCCATGAAGTGATGGGACCGGATGCCATGATCTTCATTTTTGAATGCTGAGTTTTAAGCCTGCCTTTTCATTTTTCTCTTTCACTTAAATCAAGAGGCTTTTGAATTCCTCTTTGCTTACTACCATAAGGGTGGTGTCATCTGCATATCTGAGGTTATTGGTATTTCTCCCGGCAATCTTGATTCCAGCTTGTGCTTCATCCAGCCCAGCATTTTGCATGGTATACTCTGCATATAAGTTAAATAAACTGGGTGACAGTATACAGCCTTGACGTACTCATTTCCCAATTTGGAACCAGTCTGTTGTTCCATGTCCAGTTCTAACTGTTGTTTCTTTACCTGCATATAGATTTCTCAGGAGACAAGTAAGGTGGTCTGTTATTCCTATCTCTTTAAAAATTTTCCACAGTTTGTTGTGATCCACACAGACGAAGACTTTAGTGTAGTCAATAAAGCAGAAGTAGGTACTTTTTTGGAATTCTCTTGCTTTTGCTATGATTCAACAGATGTTGGCAATTTGATCTCTGAATCCTCTGCCTTGGCTAAATCCAGCTTTAACTTCTGGAAGTTCTTGGTTCACATATTGTTGAAGCCTTGCTTGGAGAATTTTGAGCATTACCTTGCTAGTGTGAGAGATGAGTGCAATTGTGTGGTAGTTTGAACATTCTTTGGTATTTCCTTTCTTTGAGATTGAAATGAAAACTGACCGTTTCCAGTCCTGGGGCCACTGCTGAGTTTTCCAAATTTGCTGGCATATTGAGTGCAGCATTTTCACAGCATCATCTTTTAGGACTTGAAATAGCTCAGCTGGAATTCCATCACCTCCACTAGCTTTGTTCGTAGTGATACTTCCTAAGGCCCACTTGACTTCAGACTCCAGGATGTCTGGCTTTAGGTGAGTGATCACACCATCATGGTTATCTGGAACATTGCGAGCTTTTTTATATCGTTCCTCTGTGTATTCTTGCCACCTTTTCTTAATATCTTCTGCTTCTATTGGGTCCATACCATTTCTGTCCTTTATTGTGCCCATCTTTGCATGAAATGTTCCCTTGGTATCTTTAATTTTCTTGAAGAGATCTCTAGTCTTTCCCATTCTATTGTTTTCCTCTATTTCTTTGCATTTATCACTGAGGAAGGCTTTCTTATTTCTCCTTGCTATTCTTTGGAACGCTGCATTCAGATGGGTATATCTTTCCTTTTCTCCTTTGCCTTTAGCTTCTCTTCTTTTCTCAGCTATTTCTAAGCCCTCCTCAGACAACAGCCTTGACTTTTTGCATTTCTTTTTCTTGATGATGGTCTCGATCACTGTCTCCTATACAATGTTATGAACCTCCATCCATAGTTCTTCAGGTACTCTATCAGATCTAATCTGTTGAATCTATTTGTCACTTCCACTCTATAATTGTAACGGATTTGATTTAGGTCATACCTGAATGGTCTAGTGGTTTTCCCTACTTTCTCAATTTAAGTCTCAATTTGGCAATAAGGTGTTCATGATCTGGGCCACAGTCAGCTCCTGGTCTGGTTTTTGCTGACTGTAGAGAGCTTCTCCATCTTTGACTGCAAAGAACGTAATCAATCTGATTTTGGTATTGACCATCTGGTGATGTCCATGTGTAGAGTCTTCTCTTGTGTTGTTGGAAGAGGGTGTTTGCTATGACCAGTGCATTCTCTTGGCAAAACTCTGTTAGCCTTTGTCCTGCGTCATTTTGTACTCCAAGGCCAAACTTGCCTTTTACTCCTATAGTATCAGTTCAGTTCAGTTCAGTCGCTCAGTCGTGTCCGACTCTTTGCGACCCCATGAATTGCAGCGCACCAGGACTCCCTGTCCATCCCAATTCCCGAAGTTTACTCAAACTCATGTCCATCGAGTTGGTGATGCCATCCAACCATCTCATCCTCTGTCATCCCCTTCTCCTCCTGCCCCCAATCCTTCCCAGCATTAGGGTCTTTTCCAATGAATCAACTCTTCGCGTGAGGTGGCCAAAGTATTGAAGTTTCAGCTTCAACATTAGTCCCTCCAATGAACACCGAGGACTGATCTCCTTTAGGATGGACTGGTTGGATCTCATTGCAGTCTAAGGGACTCTCAAGAGTCTTCTCCAACACCACAATTCAAAAACATCACTTCTCCGGCACTCAGCTTTCTTCACAGTCCAACTCTCACATCCATACATGACCACTGGAAAAACCATAGCCTTGACTAGACGGACCTTTGTTAGCAAAGTAATGTCTCTGCTTTTAAATATGCTATCCAGGTGGTCATACTTCCTTCCAAGGAGTAAGCGTCTTTTAATTTCATGGCTGCAATCAACATCTGCAGTGATTTTGGAGCCCCAAAAAATAAAGTCTGACACTGTTTCCACTGTTTCGCCATCTATTTGCCATGAAGTGATGGGACCCGATGCCATGATCTTAGTTTTCTGAATGTTGAGCTTTAAGCCAACTTTTTCACCATCCTCCTCAACTTTCACCAAGAGGCCTTTTAGTTCTTCTTCACTTTCTGCCATAAGAGTATAGTTTGGCATAAATCAACATTTAAAATGAACATGTCTTTTGATTTAGCAATTGCTCCAAGTGCTGACATCTGAAAGGATAATTGCCCTTGTTAGAAAAGATGTACGCACAAGAATATTCATTTGAATTACTTTGTAGAGTTTAACATTGGCAAAATCCTAATTGTCCATCAATAAGAAATAGTGTCAATTTATTGCCTACATACAATGTTATATTTCATAGTGATTAAAATACATAGGAATATCTACGTTTCCTGATAGATAAAAATATCTGTGACATTTTGGGTAAATTTTTAATTTTAGAATAATTTTAGATTTATGTAAAATGTACTAAAATTTGTATGTCATTTCAAGAAACTGAATAACCAAAAATTCTAGAAAAACAACAACAAAGTTAGAGATCTTAAAATTCCTGATTTCAAAACTTATATGCAGCTATAATGATCAAAACATTGTGGTACTAGCATAAAGTCAAGCATGTAAACTAATCAAATGCATTAGACAGTAAAAAACTAAACTAACATATATGGTCAAATGATTTTAAACAAGGATGCCAATATGATTCAATGGGGAAGGGATGGTCTCTTTAACAAATGGTTTTAGGAAAACTGGATATCCACTACCAAAAAATTAAGTTGTACCTTATCTGATATGATATACAAAAATTAACTCAAATGGATCAATGACCTAACCCTGAAACCTAAATTAAAAATAGAATTACCGTACAATTCAGCAATTCCGTTTCTGGATATATACCCAGAAGAAATATTTGCACACCTCTGTTCATAGCGTCAGTATTCACAACGGCCAAGCAGTAGAGACAACCTCTATGTCAGTGGATAAAAATATGTCGCAATGTGGCATATACATATATATATATATTCCCTTAAAAAGACTTAAATTGAGAATATATAAGGGGATATATATGTATATTCCCTTAAAAAGAAGGGAAACTTTGTCTGTTATGGACTGAATAGTTTAAAATCTTAACTCTCATTGTAATAGTGTTAGAAGGTGAAGCCTTGTGGCAAGAAATTAGGTTTAGATAAGATCATGAAAATGGAGCCCCCATGATGGAGCTAGTATCCTTTAAGAAAAGGAGGAGACTACAGCTCACTCTCTACCATGTGAAGAAATGGCAAGAAATCTGCAATCCAGAAAGAGGGCTTTCACCAGAACCCGACTGTGCTGGCGCTGTGGTCTCAGACCTCCTAGGCTCCAGATCCATGAGAAATAAGTGCCTGCTGCGTAAGCCAGTCTGTGGTATTCTGTTATAGCACCCCACTGACACCACAACATGAATGACCTTTGAGGATGTTGTGCTAAGTGAAATAAGCCAGTAACAAAAAGACGAATAGTTTATGATATCACTTATACGAGCATTTAGAGTAGTCAGATACGTAGAAACAGAAAGCAGAATGGTGGTTGCCAGGGACTGGGGAAGGGCGACTTGAGTAGTTGTTTAATGGGTGTGGAGTTTTAGCTTTGCAGAATGAAAAAGTCTTAGAGATTTGGCAAGTAACTGTGACAATATACCTAACACTACTGAACTTTCTACTTGGAAATGGTTAAGATGGTAAATTTTATGTTAAATTTAAAAAACACCATTTTAATGTGTTAAAAAATTTTGAATTTAAAAATAAAAAAATTGTAACATAGTACAAACTTCTTGTACATCCCTCACCCAGTTTCCCTTACTAACATTAGTTCACATTTGTCAAACCAGTGAGCCAAATATTGATACATTATTAATAAGTAAGAAAGAAGAAAGATAGTGCTAAGTTGTGTCAGACTCTTGTGACCTTATGAACTTAGCCCGCCAGGCTCCTCTGTCCATGGGATTCTCCAGGCAAGAACACTGGAAAGCGTTGCCATTTCCTTCTCCAGGGGAACTTCCCAACCCAGGAACTGAACCCACGTCTCATGCGTTGCAGGCAGATAGATGCTTTACTGATTGAGCTACATGGGAAGCCCAATTAATAATTAAACTCCACAGTTTATTCAGATTTCACTGACTTTCCCCTAGTGTCCTTTTTCTGTTCCAAGATTCTATGTAGCATACCACATTACACTTAGCTGTCGTGTCTCCTTAGCATCTTTGGTCTGTGGCATTTTCTCAGACTTTCCTTATTTGTAAGGAGTGCCAGTCAGACATTTTGTAGAACATCTCTTCATTTGGCATCATCTGATGTTCTTATCATGTTTAGACTAGTGTTATGGGTGTTTGGGGGGCTCCTCTTGTGGCTCAGACGGTAAAAAATCTATTTGGGAGGATGATCGGGGGACAAAGGATGATTCTTGCCACATTGTATTAAGTATACTTGTTGTGAGTTTGACTTATCACCAGTGACATTAACCTTGTTCACCTGGCCTATATAATGTCTGTCGGGTTTTCTTAACCATAAAGTTATATTTTTTTTTTCCTTTTAAAAAAAGTTCCATACTCTACTCTTATAAACAACTTACTAAGTATAACCTATAATCAAGGGATCACAGGAGTTAGGCTTCACCTTCTTGAGGTAGTGAGTACCTATACAAACTCTTTGGAACTCTTGTACATGGGAGATTTTTCTTTTCTCCTCTATTTAACTTATTTATTTAATCATTTATTTATGTCCATTTGAGCTCAGATACTTATTTTATACTTAGAGTTATAGTTTAATGCCACGTTATTTGTTTTGTTGCTTAAATTGTTCTTCTGTGTCATGTTGGGTTCTGTGTCCCCACCTGTTCCTGCCTTTTGGGGGGCATTTTATTGCTTTCTGGCACTGCAAGATGCTCCAAGATCAGCTTACATTTTCTCTAATCTGGTTCTAGAGCCGGTCACTGTGCCAAGGATCCCTGGTTCCTTTTATTGGAGAATGGTATTAGAAACCAAGTTCTAGGTACGTGATTTGTTCACTGCTACTGTGATATTATTATTTCTGGGCACTCTCAGTGGTCAGAGCTAGAAAATATATGAATGATATGTATACTAACCTGTGTATATATACATATGTGTAGTTATTGCTTAATCCATCTGTATCTATATTAACTTAAAATGATTCATACTGATGATTTCAAACCTAATGTAGTATCACATGGTTCATTCTTACCTTCCCCTCTCCCCTCTATATTTTTCTTTCCAACAATGAGAATCTTGCTCCCACCATCAGTGATAATTTTCTCATGTGTTCAATCCTAGTATACCTGTATAGCAACTTCAGAATTATTAATCTGTATGCCTGTGAGTAATGACTTTGCTGACTAGGTGCAGTGTTTTTGTGCAGTTCCTTTTTACTTCAGTCTTACAGTGTTTAGTCAAAATATAATATTAAAGAATAATTTTCCAAACAGTGCCTAAACTTTATTTTTTTAAATATTTAAAAAATTATACAAAATATATATAGCTATGTTACTATAACCAAAAATTGAAGCAATATGGAAGAACATAGCATAAAGCATGGTTAAGAATTTACTTATGTCCTTCCAGTCCTCTTACAAGGATGTGTGTTTGTGTGTGTACAACAAAAAGTAAAATTTATTTTTTCGAGTGTGAATTTTTAGGTGTTTGTTTTTTAAAATTTATTTATTTGTTTTGATTGGAGGATGGTCACTTCACAACACTGTGGTGGCCCCTGCCACGCATTGACATGGATCAGCTATGGGCACACAGGTGCCCTCCCACCCTGAACCCCCTGGCCACTGCCCTCCCCACCCCATCCCTCTGGGTTGTTCGAGAGCACCAGCTTTGAATGCCCTGCTTCTTGCATTGAACTCGCACTGGTCATCTATTTTACATATGGTAACATACATGATTCAATGCTGTTCTCTCATATCGTCCCACCCTTGCCTTCTCCCACAGACTCCAGTATTCTCTTCTTTATATCTGTGTCTCTCTTTTGATGCCTTGCATAAAGGACCATCATTATCATCTTTCGAAATTCCATATATATGCTTTAATATACTGTATTGGTGTTTCTCTTTCTGACCTACTTCACGCTGTATAATAGGCTCCAGTTTCATCCACTTCATTAGAACTGACTCAAATGCATTCTTTTTTATAACTGAGTAATATTCCATTATGTATATGCACCACAACTTCCTTATCCATTCGTCTGCTGATGGACATCTAGATTGCTTCCATGTCCTAGCTGTTATAAACAGTGCTGCGATGAACATTGGGGTGCACGTGTCTCTTTCAGATCTGGTTTCCTCAGTGTGTATGCCCAGCAGTGGGATTGGTGGGTCATATGGCAGTTCTATTTCCAGTTAACAAAAAATAAAATATTAATATATGTATACACATATAAAAGAATATACAAACAGACACATAAAAGACATATAAAAGACACAAATACATAAAATCCATAAAAAGCACAAATACACACAAAGACACATTAAAGAGCATATACCCAAGAGTTGGACAGAACCGAGCAACTAACACTTTCCCGTTCATACACACGTAGTAGGGGGAAAAGTGGAAGCAGTGACAGATTTTATTTTCTTGTGATCCAAAATCACTATGGAAGGTGCTTGCAGCTATGAAATTAAAAGGCACTTGTTCCTTGGAGGGAAACCTATGACAAAACTTGTGTGTGCTAAGTTGCTTCAGTCATGTCCAGCTCTTTGCGACCCCATGGACTGTAGCTCGCTGGGCTGCTCTGTCCATGGGTTTCTCCAGGCAAGAATACTGGGGTGGGTCGCCTTTCCCTTCTCCAGGGGATCTTCTCGACCCAGGGATCCAACCTGGGTCTCCTGCACTGCAGGCAGATTCTTTACCATCTGAGCCACCAGGGAAGACATCTGTCATCATGGGTTAACTAATTATACCATAATTTCTCAGGCTCTTTACTTTTTTGTTGCCTACAAACTCCCAGACATCGTACCTTAAATTTTTTACTAGTAAATGTAGTATCTGTTTTATGTTGAGGTAATAAGTTACGTGCCCCGTACATGGCCTTTGGCTTCTCATTTAATGCACAGTAGGTGTAAATTAATGTATCACAGCACAGCTTTTCTGAAGGCTGTTAACTAGACTGTGCCTACAGCTGGTTTGCAGTGGAGAAAATGCTCTTCTAAAAGAGTCACCTCCCAGTGTTTGTGTCCAAATTTTAAAGATTTCTTTCTTGGATGCACCATATGTTTCACATCTTCTACTTTGTAGAGCTTTTAAGAGAAGTATTGGAGAAGTTTAAGAGTTTAAGCTAAGAAATTATTCATTCTTACAGTGCTAATAATTAGGCAGTTAATTTTTCATTATATTGCTAAGGTTGAAATGTTTGTGTTTTGGGGAGATGTTAATATAATATCTGATATGCATTGTAAAGTTATTTTGGAGGGCATGAAGAGTGCTAAAACTTTTTAAAAATTATATTTTGAAAAAAGAGTATAAGTGGAAATCAAAGAACATCATTCAGAAATTAATGATTACTTTTTTATTGTTGAAAAACATTTCTTTAATGACAACATTTGTATGTACTATTCATGTTAGTTTTAACACATTTAAGTTTCTAGAAATTAGATTACACAATTATTCCCTCCATTGTAAAAGGGTGTCAAAATCCAGTACAATTAGATTCCATAGTTAGTACCCAAATCAGAAACTCAACAACTATTCAACTAAGGTAAACACTTCCAGTGGTAAGAATAACATGGAGGAATTCATGATCAAAATCTGATGGCTAACTGTGGATGAAATTGTATTTATTTATAGTATATATGCTTTACAGTCATAGAATAATGTTGCAAGATAAAGTTTGAGGAAAAGAATTATTACTGTATGCAGTTAGTGTAAACTTATACATATGTGGTAATTTGTTAATATCTCTCAACAATTAAAATGCATATGCCTTTGGTCCAGCAATTTTATTGCTAAGAATTCATCCTTAAGTACCCAGAGAAGGCCATGGCACCCCACTCCAGTACTCTTGCCTGGAAAATCCCATGGATGGAGGAGCCTGGTAGGCTGCAGTCCATGGGGTCACTAAGAATCAGACACAACTGAGCAACTTCACTTTCACTTTTCACTTTCATGCATTGGAGAAGGAAATGGCAACCCACTCCAGTGTTCTTGCCTGGAGAATCCCAGGGACGGGGGAGCCTGGTGGGCTGCCATCTATGCGGTTGTATAGGGTCGGACACAACTGAAGTGACTTAGCAGCAGCAGCAGCATCCTTAAGTATATGCATGTTCATTTCAGTAGACTATAATATAAGAACTGGAAGGAACTTCAGTGTGTATCAATATGAAATTGTTAAGTAAATAATAGTACAATTGTGCATGAAATATAATTTAGCTATTACAAAGAATGAAGTTTACTTTTATGTGCTAACTTGGAAGATTTACCAGTATATATTGTTAAGGAAGAAAAGATGATACAGTAGGTGTATTATGCCTCTCACATGCATAAAATTAATGTGTATTTGTTTTCTTGAGAATGTCCCCAAAATTTCTATGATGAGGCCCCCCCAAATTGTTAATTTTACATCCAGAGAGTAGGACTTTGGGTTGGGGTAGAGGGAGATATTTATTTGTTTTTATTTTGCTGCCTTAAATCTATTTGAATTTATTTAAAAAGTCATGTGTGCCTATTTTTTTAAATAATAAACAGAATCAAAAGTAAAATTGAACTATTTCATAGAGCCTCAATTTGATGATAATGAAACTGTGGAGAGACATATCACATAGGTTCATTGTATATTAATACTAATATTTTTTAAATACACTACCTTCAAAGAATGACTTTGGGTAAATTGATACTTGATCACATTTTGTTCTTTGTGGTTTTGCTTCTTTTCATTTGGTTTGATTTGATTATTTGCTTAGCTTAGTATTTTAGGAGAGTAGTCATTTGTCCTTATCCTTTCCTTATAAAATAATAGTATTTCTAAAGATGTCTCATTTATTCAGGGCTTCCCAGGTGACTCAGTACTAAAGAATTTGCCTGTAATGCAGGAGATGCAGGTTCGATCCCTGGGTTGGGAAGATCAGCTAGAGGAGGAAATGGCAACCCACTCCAGTAGTCTTGCCTGGAAAATCCCATGGACAGAGGAGCCTGGTGGGCTACAGTCCATGGGGTCACAAAGAGTCAGACATGACTGAGCAAGTGAGTGGGCACACACTCTTTATTTATATAAACTGTAATCAAATTTCTCAGGAATGATTTAATATTTTTCCACCACGTTAAGTTGTTAAAAGCATTAAATGACACAAAAGCTGCAGATAGATTCCATTCTAGCAAATTCTCCATTATGAATATAAGAAGATTGGGATGGGAATGTATTTGGGGAAGAGTTTATTCTTCTGCAGAATTTACTGGCCACTGCCTTGGTACGGGAATCATGGTTTTCTGTCTTTCCTTACTGCACTTTAACTCTGAGGATGGGGACTAAACATGATATAAGATTCCTCAGAAAGTTTCTCACCAAAAGAGTTCCCTGCTTTGTTACCCAAGCTGCAAGGGTGTTTTGAGAACCACCTCTAGGTCAGAGAGGGGAGCTTATTTGTTCTATGCAATTTTGATTAGAGAAGTATTTTAAAATATATTTATTATAAAAAATATTTATTTACATTGGAAAGTGTTGGAAACTCTAAAGATGCAGATATCAGTCCTTCTTCTCATTAATCGGTCAAACATTCACAATTGTGCATTCCAGGGACCATGGTCTTTAGAGTTTATCTGCATCTCTAGAGTTTCCAACACATTCCAAAGTAAAAATTGCAATAAATGTATTTTTTAAATACTTCTCTAATCAAAACTGCATAGAACAAATAAGCTCCCCTTTCTGACCTAGAGGCGGTTCTCAAAACACCCTTGCAGCTTGGGTAACATAGCAGGGAACCCTTTTGGTGAGAAACTTTCTGAGGAATCTTATCTATATCATGCTTAGTCCCCATCCTCAGAGTTAAAGTGCAGTAAGGAAAGACAGAAAACCATAATCCCCACACCAAGGCAGTGGCCAATAAATCCTGTAGCAACTCTTCCCCAACTACACTCCTACCCCATCTTCTTGTACTTATAATTGAGGTTTTGCTAGAATGGAATCTGCCTGCAGCTTTTGTGTCATTTAATGCTTATGCTGCATCACATGTATATCTTCTTACAGTCTGTTTAAATTATTATATACATTTCCTCTCATTGTTCATAACTTTTCATAAACATAATTTTTCATGGATGCTTAATATTTCTGAACTTACCATATTCTGCATAGCAATTCATCTAAATTTGGATATTTAAGTCAAATCCATTAAAATTTTTTAGTTATTATAAAGAATGCCATTACAAACCTTTTTCTTTTTTTTTTAACCTCTTTCTTTAATAAGTCTCATTATAGTTCTGATGATTATTTTGTGTTCTTCCCCTTTTTCAAATGTTTGCACATATTTTGGAATAAAGTGACCACCTATGGTTTTTTTCTAAGTTTCATATGTACTCATCTAGACAAACTAACTATCTGATTAATTGAGGAGTATTCAGGGATTTCAGGGGTAACTTGAATTGGTAGTGTTTGCCACTATTTATCTATTTATACCTCTGAATAATGAACAAAAAATTAGGAGAAACATGGTGCTTAGGTCAAAATGAATTAAGTTTTCATGTAGTCATTAATTCATCATAATTCTCATTAATCAACTTTATAAACAGAATAAATTTAAGTAAAATCTTGATTTGTTATTTAGTAAGCTGTTTCACATCAGATTTCATTTGAAGCAAGAGTTCTGTTTCTTAAAAATATGTGAAGAACCATTAAAAAGAGGATTTGACTGTCAAATGACAGCATGCAGGGTCAGTAGAGGATCATAAGTAAGTCTTGCTTGTGTTATTTACCTCGTAAGTCATATAGAATGTAAAAGGGGTTGGAGTCATTAATCAGTTTATGCACAAGTACATTATTCCCTTTCCAAATAGGCAGATTACTTTGCACAGTAGTGTGAGGCAGTAAAAATAACTGTACGACCAGTCTTAAAATCAGTGGGAAGAAATTATGATTGTTCTATAATCTTTAAACATTTTTCTCACAACAGCAAAGACTCTTCTGCTGTTAATATGTATTAATATGTAATAATTAATATGTATTAATACATTCATAGAAACATATGAAACATATTAAAACTAATATTTAGTATGCTATAATAGAAAACATTAGATATATTGAG
The DNA here is from genome assembly GCF_963930625.1 of Muntiacus reevesi. NCBI lineage: Eukaryota > Metazoa > Chordata > Mammalia > Artiodactyla > Cervidae > Muntiacus > Muntiacus reevesi. The sequence continues at coordinate 29,245,506 of NC_089264.1, forward strand.
AATTAATATGTTTTATTTATAAAAACTTATTTACAATAGTTTGAACAGTGCTTGTCTTCTTGAATATAACTTGCCATAAAGAGTAAGCATCCTTTCTATGTGTTAGTCAATTGCCATACTTTTAAAGTTTGGAATAACTTCTAATATTTTATCCTATGCATTTCAAGGAAATATCTCTGCGAATTCCTGTGAAACTTTCTGCTGGAGTCACTTTCTCAGGGACATCTTGAGCCTTTTATTATAGCCATTTTCCGCTTATGTTTGCCTTCACTAAGCTACTTTGCTAGAGTCTCTGATGGTAAGTGTCTAAATTCACATAATCAATTATTCTTTCTATGACTGTACTTATGTTTGATTCTTATCTCCAGCATTTCCACATTTCTTTGCTGCACTTCCATCTTTATTGGCCAAAATCCTCTTTTGATTATCTATTTTTGTAAAAGGAATTTGTCCCTGCGAGCCAAGGATACAACTATACACTTTACTGTCTACGTGTGAACTGAGTAACAGATGCTTAATGATTGATCACCACCCAACAGACTTTGAAAAGAAGTGATGCGATTGCTTACTGATCATGATGTACATCTTTTATTTATGAAGTGATCTGTGGCTTGAAGAGTGAGCAGAGAAGTTTGTAATTTGTGCAGTCACTCACATTGAAGATACGGTGGTAACTGAAATTTGAATGATGTTGGGAGACAGATTATTGAACCAATCTATTGAACCAATTTCAGTGGTGAACTGAAATTCATGTGTAGGGGAAGCATGAAAAATCAGGACTTCTGTTTTTCTCTGCTCAAACTTGAATATCATAATTTCTTCTGAGTCTCTGAGACTGGAGTGGAATGAAGTAGGAATTATCAAAAAATTGCAAAATCTTTAAATATCTTGTTTGGTTTGCCTGTGTGTGTTATTTTCTGATACCATAATAGGATCAAGCATTTTTATTACAATTTTTATCTTCGGGGCCACTGCTATTATTATTTTGTAAATATCAAGTATCAAGCATGTAACAAAACAAATCAAGATATTTTTATACTTTCACTATATACATATTTAGTTAAAAACAGGAATAGTATTTTAAAAAAATCTTTATTTTAAAATAATTACTGACTCATTAGAAATTGTAAAGGCTAGAACAGGGAGGTCCTATGTACCCTTTACTGAGTTTCTCTCAATACTTACCTCTTATGTAACTATAATACAATATCAAAACCAGGAATACAACATTGGTACATCATATGTATAAAGTTCTATCATTTTTATCACAGTGTAGATTGGTATATCCACCTCTACAGTGTACAGAATGATTTCATCTTCACAATGATCTGTTTCATATTGTTGTTACCATTGTTTAGTTGCTAAGTCATGTCTGACTTTTTTGCAACCCCATAGACAGTAGTCCAACAGGCTCCTCTGTCCTTGAGATTTTCCAGGCAAGAATACTGGAGTTGATTGCCATTTCCTTCTCCAGGGAATCTTCCCCACCCAGGAATCGAACTTGTGTCTCCTGTGTCTCCTGCATTGGCAGGCAGACTCTTTACCACTGAGCCACCTGGGAAGCCGCTCTCTCACGTTACCCCCTTTGTAATCACATCCAACTTCTCTCCCTACCCTCTTTGTAATTTTGTCTTTTCAAAAATGACCCCAATGTTTTTTTTATTGCTGAGTAGTATTCTGTGTATTATAGTTTTAGGTTTTTTGTGTGTATTAAGCATTCATGTAAGTTGTATCATAGTATTTTATCCTTTTGCAACTTTAAGAAAACTCAGCATGTTTGTGAGTTTCATCCATATTGATTGTCGGTGGTAGATTTAATAAGTAGCCTATAGATACAATTTTAAACATTCAATCTGAGAATATTTTAATTTGTGATTGAAATCCACTTATGCTTATTGCTGTAATGAGCATTTTTGTTTATTTATACTATGTTATATTTAATTTCCACTTACTTTTCTTTTATTTCTCTTATTTTGCTTACTACTAGAATGACACATATAATTTTTTTTCATTCTTTTGAAGTAATAGTTTTATTTTTGTTCTTCCAATGAATGACTCACCTTTTAAGATATGCATACTTGTTTAAAAAATCTTTTCATTAATACACATCTTTACATTTCTTATAAACTTTTAAGATGCATTTCTTGAGTCACCTCTCAAATTTTCATATGAGTGCTTTTTTTTCTGTCATTGGTTTTGCCTGCTTCCTGCTAGTAGTCATTATTTTCATCGTTTTTATTGATTACTTTCCACCTTTTTTGTTCACCATTGTTTCCTGAGTTTAATTTCCTTCTTATCAAAATTTATTACTAAATCTTTTGGATGAATATATATCATCCTTTCTTATTTTTAATTATGAAAATTTCAAACAGATAGAAAAATAGAACCATATACACCCATAAGCCTATCATCTAGACTAAAAAAATTTGTTAACTTTTTTTGCCATGTTTGCACCCGCTATCTTTGTGCACACATGTTTTAGCTCAACAACTTACAAATAAATTTACAGATACGTGCTACTTAATCCCTAACTGCAAAGAGTTCAGAATGCTTCTCTAAGCATCTATCTAAACTAAAAATAGCTCTAATATATATAAAATTTCATTACCATTTACTCACAATTCTGTAATATCAACTGATACTCAGATTATATATTCAAATTTTGTCCATGTTTTCAGTTTTTAAAAATCTTTTTTCAAACCAAGATCCAACCCAAAGCTACACAGCACATTTATTTGTCATATATCTTAAATCTTCTTAATCTGGTGTAGAGTCTATGCCTCTCTTATTTTCATGACATTGATTTTTTAAACTTATTTATTTATTTATGGACTTCCCTGGAGGCTCAGCTGGTAAAGAATCCACCTGCAATGCAGGAGACCTGGGTTCGATCCCTGGGTTGGGAAGATCCCGTGGAGAAGGGAACAGCTACCCGCTCCAGTATTCTGGCCTGGAGAATTCCATGGGCTGTATAATCCCATGGGGTCTCAAAGAGTCGGACACGACTGAGAGACTTTCACTTCATTCACTATTTATTTATGGCTGTGGTGGGTCTTTGTTGTTTTGTGTGGGCTTTCTGTAGTTGCAGCAAGTGGGGACTACTCTTCATTGCTGACCATAGGCTTCTCATTGAGTGACTTTTCTTGTTGCAGTGCACAGGCTCTAGGTGTGTAGGTTTCAGTATTTGCAGCACATGATCTCAGTAGTTGTGGCACATGGGCTTAGTTGCTCCATGGCATGTGAAATCTTCTCATACTGGGTATTGAACCCATGTCCCCTGCATTGGCAGGCAAATTCTTATGCACTGTGCCACCAGGGAAGTCTCATGACGTTGACTTCTTTAAGGTACCAGACCAGTTTTTTTGGGTTTTTTTGAGAATGTTCCATTTACTGAATCTTTTTTATTACTTCTTCATATTGTTGTTTAACTTACTTGTTCCTCTTTGTATTTTCTGAAATCTGTTCATCCTTGCCTTTGAGTGCTATTTGACCTAGTTATAGAATTCTAGATTGATAGTTATTTTTCTTGAGTATAATTTTCTGACCTCGGTTTTATCTCCTTATAAGTCTATTGCCAGTCTGATTTTTATTCCTTTGCAGATAAACTCTCTTTTCTTTATGTTTGCTTTTAATATTTTCTTTTTGCTTTTATATTCTGTAGTTTCAGCAACAGGTGTTTTGAAGTAGATTTATGTTTATTATTGAGCTTTGGGCTCTTCATGATTTTTAAATCAAATGATTCATGCCATTCTTTAATTTAGAGAACAACCAAACATCATCTTACTGAATATATTTCTCTCCTCCTAGAAGTCCTATATCCTATATGTTCAATATTTTTTTTCCCCATGTTACTTCTGTTCTCTTTCATATTTCTTACTTCTTCACTTCTCTTCTTACTATATTACTCCTGGATAGTTTCTTCAGAACTATCTTTCAATTCTCTAAACTTTCAACTCCATATATTCTGCTGTGTATGTAATTCACCCTTTGTATTTTTAATTACTATATTTAATCCCAAAATTTCCTTTTACTTTTTTCCTGAAGTTATACACAGTTTTTCAATATCTTAATTTTTAAGATAATATTCTATTCTTTTTTTTAATAGTTTTTTTTCTTTTTATTATCTCCTCGGTAGTTTTAAATGCACCTAGTTTATAGTTTCTTTCATATTACCTTATTACTCTAAGATCATGTGTTCTAACACCCCATTTGCTGCATTGCTTATTGTATTCATGTTGGAGCATTTACTCTTAGGATTTGTACTTTGGATTTTAGATCAGCTTTATTGATGATTGTGTGTGTTTTTGTCCAGGGCCAGAGAATCATGCTGAATGAAAACAACTGTCATCTTAGAATTCTGTAGTGCTAATGCAGAGTAGCTTTGCATTTTCCTCTCCTATTTGTTTAAACTTAAAGAGTTGGGTTTAATTTTATTCAATTTAATCCTTTAAGGGGAGGAGTTTAAGGATTCCTATGCCACAAGATAGCTCAGACAGTAAAAAGCGTCTGCCTACAATGCAGGAGACCTGGGTTCAGTCCCTGGGTTGGGAAGATCTCCTGGAGTAGGAAATGGCAACCCACTCCAGTATTCTTGCCTGGAAAACCCCATGGATGGAGGAGCCTGTAAACTATAGTCCATGGGGTCGCAAAGAGTTGGACACGACTGAGCGACTTCACTTTCACTTCACTTTCATGCCACAAGATAACACATGCTGAATGTTCACTTTTGAAAATAGATGTTTATTTTTCTAAACCTTGAAGAGCCCTTGGAAGTGACAGTGTCCTTTTTTGTCTTCAACTTTTAGATGGAGTCTGTTTCTTACACGGAAGAGACATTTCCTTTGAGACCTCAATTTCATGCAAAGTCTGGTTTCTGTCTCTTTACAGAGCCTAGGTTGAAGGCAAAATCTCTTGTTCCTGCATGGAAAATGAAACTTTAGCAGCTGGTCATGTAACTTGCCCACATCTTTGATTCCATGTGTCTTGTAAGCTTCCAGTTCTGGCTCCTTTAGGACACCTGGTTGTTTCTCTTTCTTTCTCTTGACATCAGCTATATATTTAAGACTTTCAATATATTTGCATTTTAATATTTTAAAATACTTTAAAATTATGTTTTAATTTTTTAAAAAAAGTGTTGGCATGGACCACCATATTCAAAGTTCAGTTCAATCAGTTCAGTTGCTCAGTCGTGTCTGACTCTTTGCAACCCCATGAATCACAGCACGCCAGGCCTCCCTGTCCATCACCAGCTCCCAGAGTCTACTCAAACTCATGTCAATCGAGTCGGTGATGCCATCCAACCATCTCATCCTCTGTCGTCCCCTTCTCCTCCTGCCTCCAATCCCTCCCAGCATCAGGGTCTTTTCCAATGTGTCAACTCTTCGCATGAGGTGGCCAAAGTACTGGAGTTTCAGTTTCAGGGTCAGTCCTTCCAATGAACACCGAGGACTGATCTCCTTTAGGATGGACTGGTTGGATCTCATTGCAGTGCAAGGGACTCTCAAGAGTCTTCTCCAACACCACAGTTCAAAAGCATCAATTCTTCAGTGCGCAGCTTTCTTCACCTTCCAACTCTCACATCCATGCATGACCACTGGAAAAACCATAGCCTTGACTAGACGGACCTTTGTTGGCAAAGTAATGTCTCTGCTTTTTAATATGCTGTTTAGGTTGGTCATAACTTTCCTTCCAAGGAGTAAGTGTCTTTTAATTTCATGGCTGTAATCACCATCTGCAGTGATTTTGGAGCCCACAAAATAATCTGACACTGTTTCCACTGCTTCCCCATCTATTTGCCATGAAGTGATGGGACCGGATGCCATGATCTTAGTTTCCTGAAAGTTGAGCTTTAAGCCAACTTTTTCACTCTCCTCTGTCACTTTCATTAAGAGGCTCTTTAGTTCCTCTTCACTTTCTGCCATAAAGGTGGTGTCATCTGCATATCTGAGGTTATTGATATTTCTCCTGGCAATCTTGATTCTAGCTTTTGCTTCTTCCAGCCCAGCATTTCTCATGATGTACTCTGCATATAAGTTAAATAAGCAGGGTGACAATATGCAGCCTTGAAGTACTCCTTTTCCTGTTTGGAACCAGTCTGTTGTTCCATGTCCAGTTCTAACTGTTGCTTCCTGGCCTGCATAACAGGTTTCTCAAGAGCCAGGTCAGGTGGTCTGGTATGCCCATCTCTTTCAGAATTTTCCACAGTTTATTGTGATCCACACAGTCAAAAGCTTTGGCATAGTCAATAAAGCAAAAATAGATGTTTTTCTGGAACTCTCTTGCTTTTTTGATGATCCAGCAGATGTTGGCAATTTGGTCTCTGGTTCCTCTGCCTTTTCTAAAACCAGGTTGAACATCTGGAAGTTCATGGTTTACGTATTGCTGAAGCCTGACTTGGAGAATTTTGAGCATTATTTACTAGCATGTGAGATAAGTGCAATTGTGCGGTAGTTTGAACATTCTTTGGGATTGCCTTTCTTATGGATTGGAATGAAAACTGACCTTTTCCAGTCCTGTGGCCACTGTTGAGTTTTCCTAATTTGCTGGCATATTGAGTCCAGCACTTTCACAGCATCATTCAGGATTAGAAATAGCTCAGCTGGAATTCTATCACCTCCACTAGCTTTGTTTGTAGTGATGTTTTCTTTCTTTCTTTTTTTTTTTTAAATTTTATTTAGTTATTTTTTTTTCCAGTGGATTTTGTCATACATTGATATGAACCAGCCATAGAGTTACACGTATTCCCCTCCCGATCCCCCCTCCCACCTCCCTCTCCACCCGATTCCTCTGGCTCTTCCCAGTGCACCAGGCCTGAGCACTTGACTCATGCATCCCACCTGGGCTGGTGGTCTGTTTCACCATAGATAATATACATGCTGTTCTTTTGAAACATCCCACCCTCACCTTCTCCCACAGAGTCCAAAAGTCTGTTCTGTACTTCTGTGTCTCTTTTTCTGTTTTGCATATAGGGTTATCATTACCATCTTTCTAAATTCCATATATATGTGTTAGTATACTGTAATGTTCTTTATCTTTCTGGCTTACTTCACTCTGTATAATGGGCTCCAGTTTCATCCATCTCATTAGAACTGATTCAAATGAATTCTTTTTAACGGCTGAGTAATATTCCATGGTGTATATGTACCACAGCTTCCTTATCCATTCGTCTGCTGATGGGCATCTAGGTTGCTTCCATGTCCTGGCTATTATAAACAGTGCTGTGATGAACATTGGGGTGCACGTGTCTCTTTCAGATCTGGTTTCCTCGGTGTGTATGCCCAGAAGTGGTATTGCTGGGTCATATGGCAGTTCTATTTCCGGTTTTTTAAGAAATCTCCACACTGTTTTCCATAGTGGCTGTACTAGTTTGCATGTAGTGATGTTTTCTAAGGCCCACTTGACTTCACATTCCAGGATGTCTGGCTCTAGGTGAGTGATCACACCATCATGATTATCTGGGTCATAAAGTTAGCCAAATGTTAATTCTAATTATATGGAAATATTGAAATTATAAAAAAAATTATTTTTCATTGATATGCTTGTCATTTCTGAATAAAAGGTTCAAAGGATGATACTAAACTTTGTTTCATAAATGCTATAAAATAGGAAAATATGGGAATATAAATTAAGAAAGCAAGGGCCATGAATGTTAAAACTGATGCTGAATTCACAAAAATGTACATCATGCTCTTCTAATTCCAATAAATTAAAAAGTGATTAAATTATACATTCCAAATATATCCCATTTCTCGTAACCAAGGGATAGGCTGGGAGTTGGGAGGTAGTGATAGGAAACAAAATGGTTTCAGACAATTTATCATAGCTTTGAGTTTCAGTGTTCTCTTCTTTGACCATTAAGGCAATGCTTTATTTTCAGTTCAGAGTTGCACATCCAGTGGAAAGAAAATTTTCCACTTTTCCCTTCCTATAGAGACATAGGTTTATGAAGAATGAATACAATCACAATGCATGTGAGCAACTAAGTTCAGTCTATATAATAAAGTGGCTTCCCCATGTATAACAATATTTTGGCCTCTGTCACTACTTTATAGGATGGATTTAGAGATAAGAATTGACTCAATCTCTTAGGAATATTGTTGAAAAAAATTAGATATTTTTCAAGTAGACTATAGTATGGAAATACTTATTAGTGAGAAAAGCTCTCTAAACTTTAATTTTGTGAGATAATGTAGCTAAGAATTTAACTCATCTCTTTTAAAGTTAGAAAGACTCAGTTTGAATCCAAACTCTGCTCCTGATTAGCTCTGTTGCTTTTGGGTAAATAACATATGTTTTCTGATTCTCACTTTGCTAATCAACAAAATGACAATAGTAATACCAAAGTCCTGTGCTTCTAGTGAGAATTAAAATGAAGCACTTATAAAATATACTATATAAAGCACTTAGCACAGTGCCTGCAAGTAACTAACTTGCAGATCAAGGTCACTAACACACAATAGCTACTATTTTGAAATCAATACAGAGATTTCAGGATCACCTGAGGTGATCAAGAATCCAGAAGACTAGAAATATGAGGAGTTTATCTCTTAACTAACTGGTTCAAATTCTGGAACTTCTGAGGCACAACAAATAAAGGATATAATACTATCCCCATAGCTTGAAAATGTTATGGTGGGAATTTTTCTATGTTGTGAACTCCAATTTATAGAAAAAACTAATCTTAGATATCTATACCTTGTTTGAGAAGGAAAGAGAAATATTTTTGTGAATAAGCTTCTGAATGCTCTATATTAATGTGTTTGCTCTGGTAGAAATACTTTTATTCACTGATACCTATTTAGGACAAAGTTTTCAGGCAACCATAATTCTCCTTTCTTTCCTTTGGTCAAAAAGTTCCAAGTCCGGATAATTTTTGTAATGATTAGAAAGCATATTCCCTATGAATAAAGAATTCTATTCGTTGCTTTTAATTTGCCTATTATTTTTCTAAGTAAATTTGCATCTTCTGTCTTAGACTTACAAAAAAACTTGTAATTATCTCATTCTTTTGAAAAGGCAGTGTTGACATTGAGTCACCTGAGTTTCATCTCTGGGCAACAGTGACAAATGGTCACTGGCAGTGCAGAGATCAAGTGCTAAGAGTGTGAGGTCAGCCGCTTTATGCGACACCTGATGGGGCTGTCATTTCTCAGGGTCCCCAGGCAGAGGCAGGGTGGCGACATGGTGTACCCATCACTAAGGTGCCATGTCTGGCATCTAAATAGAGCTCAGTAATTCCAGCGGAGCCAGGTTATTAGAGCTCTAATTGCCATTGTCTAATAAATTCTTTTGAGGTCTTTGTGTGTTTATTCACTTAAGTATTCAACACATCTAGCTAGAAGCAGTTATTTAAAATGTAATTGTTTTGTAAATTTTTATTTTTCAATTCCAAACACCCTTATGAATTAATAAACAGTGTTCAGATAAAATAAGCATATTCATCAATAATGTAAGATTTTCTTTGTCATGGGGGTGGGGTGTAACCTTACTACACTGTTGATCAGAAACTCTGGGGAAATAACCTGTCTTCTGTAATACCGTCCCATCTTGGATATTCTAGATCATGTTTAGCTGGAGAGTTTTTACTTTGAATGAAAATGTTTTTATTCATATGTATTTCTAATAAAGTTTATTTGAACTCATCATCATCCTAAGTTTATTTCCAGTTATTACTTTCTGGTTTGCTTTTCCAAAGCTAGCTATGAATGCACAGTGGACTTTAAAAATACACAACTATTTTTGTTTCAAGTGATTAGTGAAGGTCTTGCTGCAACCAGTGCAATAGAACATAACCTTCCCAGGGCATTTAGATGTTTCCCAAAAGACTGCTCCATGGTCAATAAATAGGGAAATATAAACACTTCTCCAAAGGGGGTGAGTGCTTCCTTCAGTGACCTGATTGACAGCTCTAGTCTTGCCTGGTGACACTGTCATTGGAGGGACACTACACTTTTTTTTCCCAGGTTTTCTGAAGTGTCTCTGGTATCATAAGGGGACAAACCCCTGTGGTACTGCCAGGCCCCTCTCTGTCAGAGGGCTAAGACCTGGACTAATTCATTGCAGTGGAGTTTAATTAAACTGCTCCAGAGTTGTTTCCCTGGTAAAATAAGTGTGGGAAGAGAATGTGTGTCAAAAGGGACATGCCCCTTACTGTGTGTGCTTTATTGTTACACCACAGCTAATATATTGTGGGAATTCCCATGGAGTCAATGATAAACTGTATTATCAAGCTCCATAAAATAGGCATTCTACTAGTGCAGGTTACTGTAGCTCACAATTCTATTAATCCTTCTAATTTATTATATTATAGCTGTATGTGAGGTCTCATAAATTTATTATACCCCTTTCATCTTAAAAAAAAAATCCATGCTTGTTTCTCCTTTCAAATAAACCTCTTATTATTTGTTGTGTCTGTCTCTAAAAATGTAATAGTCACTTGTAAGAAAATAGAATTACTGACTGAGAAATTTAAACTGCATTTGACATGTCTTCTACTATAAAATTTACAAATTCTATTAAATCTTGTATGAGTACAAATATTGCTGCATGAAGACCCATTGGATTTTTACTTCCAGTTTTCTGGCAGCAAGTTTACATAAGTGACATCTTCAAAATTTTCACTGTTCTCATCATTTTATTTGTGATAAAGGAATTTCCTTATAGTACAGTTTCTTCTTTATCATTTACACTGGAGTCCAGTGTGAGTTCAGAGATAACATCTACTTTGTTCATTTCTGTATTTTCAGTGCCAAGTACGATGCCTGATTCATATTACAGGCTCAATAAATACAGGTTAAATATGAGAAGGTGAATATAGATCACAGGAGAAAAAAAACCTGTTTTTATACAGATCTTCAGATAGTTTTTCCTGTATATTAATGTGTTTATTAATAACAGTTTATTTTTAATCAGCTGCAAGTGCATAAATATTTGGTTTACTGCTTAAAGGATAGCATCTAAAATATGAAAGAGTAAGTTAAGTTATGAAATTTCAGTTGCTGACTTTAGGTTACATTTCCATTTATTTTTAGAAAACTGGCTATGCTTTGAGCATTGAGAATGAGCTAAAGATTTTGTGGGCTGGTCCACGTGATAAGAAGAAATGTAAACTATGCCACACTTCATTTCCACTGATGATCAGGATCATCTCTGCACTGTTTGTGAATGAGCTGAGATGAGCTTAGAAATATGTGAATTATAATTCAACTCATTTTGTTATCCTGAAGTAAAAAGGCAATTACTGATTGACACAGAAAGACTGGACATAGGATAACACTGTGTCTACTTTAAGTTACTATCTCAGATCCTAGATGGTGGTGAAAATGACCAAAAAAAAATTTTTTTTAGCAACTCTAAAGCATCCTGTATGAAGGGAAATGATTAGTTTCAGTGCAGGTGATCAGAATTACAAAACGAATGAAGACATTGGTACTTGAGTATGTTATTGGAGACTTGAGAGACTAAATCAATCTTGAAAATGGATTTGCTGTTTTATTAAAAATCATTTCTGTATGGCACAATTAGGTAAAATTAATGATGTTAGCTAATATTCTGGTCTTGGCTAAATTTCCCAGAGTCTTGTTTTGCAAATAAAGACAAATCTTCCCTTTGATATCATTCTTCTATCAGTTATAAGAAGAAAAAATATATCTTAAAGCAGGTGCAATAGATGTACCCAGAATTGACAAAGTGGGTGGTTCCAGTGACGCATTTTGTCTCACCTTGGTGAGACAAGTGCTAAGAACTATAACAAGTGTGCTACCTGGACTGTCTTATTGAGTCTTCACAATAAACCTAAAAGAAAGGTGCAAATATTACCTCTGAACCTTGGATTAGTACACTGAAGGTTAGAAAGCTTACATAATTTGTTCCAGATCATACATGTAGCAGAAGGTAGAGGGGATTGAAGGGTACTCATCACTCCTGGTCTGTGCTCCTGCTTTGCAATATCTGCATCCCACAACACACCCCCATGCACGCCCTGTTTGGTTGTTTTGGGCAGTGTCTAGTCAACTCAGGTCAGACATTAAGCTTAGGGGAGACTGATTGCCCTAGAGTATAGTAGCAGGGGAGCTCAACTTCTAGAAACACTGTCCTAATGGTTACTTGATGATGAAATTCCTCACTCTTGGAGACACATACACGTTTGCATTCTTTTTTCCATTATTGTTGTTCAGTTGCCCAGTCGTGTGTGACTCTGCAATCCCATGGCCTGCAGCAGTCCAGGCCTTGTCCCTGACCATCTCCTGGAGCTTGTCCAAGTTCATGTCCATTGCATCGGTGATGCCATCCAGACATCTCATCCTCTGACGCCCTCTTCTCCTCTGCCCTCAATCTTTCCCAGCGTCAGGGACTTTTCCAATGAGTTGCTGTTCGCATCATGTGACCAAAATACTGGAACTTCAGCTTCAGCATCAGTCCTTCCAATGAGTATTCAGGGTTGATTTCCTTTAAGACTGACTGGTTTGATCTCATTTCTGTCCCAGTATCTTATTTCTGTATAAAGTACTATAAAATATATAACATGAGTGATTTCTTACACATTTTGAAGAGCTGCCTTAACTTTTTTTTTAAGAACAAAGTAGAATCTAATAATACCTAAATAAGATAAAGTAGGACTTTGATAACTTTATAGATTCATTTTTGACATTTAATCTCTTTATATTTTGAAAGCACTAAGACTTTTTCTATACTGGCAAAACTAATATAGTCTTTATAAAATAGGTAGTCTTTATAAAGTGTTTTCAATTCTGGCAGGAAAAATATGATAAAAATAAAGAACATGAAGTTAAAAGTTTTTCTAATGCTGTGCTTTATTGCGATGATAGAAAAATAAAATAGTATTTAACTATGTATTTAAAGATTTTAACTCATTCTTATTATCATAATAAAAATAAACACTGGTTGTTTAGGAATATAGGTGAAAAAAACTTATTTTGTTCTGTATTGAGATAAAAGAGCAACTTTGACACAGTGATTGATACAGCAGTTTACATACTGTGTTGCTGAGAAGCAAAGAAAGCATTTTTCCTATTTCAGTAAGAATTATGTGAGATTTAGCAGATATATGTGTGGTATTATGTGGTATACTTCAAGTGGTATACTTCAAGGATTTAAAAAATTTATTACATGCAACCGAAGTATCAACTAAGAGAACTATATTAAAAATAATTTGCCAGAATAGTTTCAAAATATGACATTTGTATAACATTGAAGTGAAATGGTTAATAAATGTCAAATTAATACTTTTACTTTAATTTCAAAATTTATTTCTACATAACATTAAGGAACAAAGTTTAATATGGAAGAGCTATAAATCATATGAAATTCTTAGGAGGGAGAGATCATGTATGTCACAGTGAAACAGCACACCAAAGAAAATAATTCTTTGAAATGAAAGAAACATTGTTTTAGCAGTGTTTTCTCATTGCCAAAATAACTGTTTTGCTTTCTGTAGCTAATGAGCCAATCTGAAGGCACTCTGCACTTTGCCAAATCAAGGAGACCCACCTCACTTAATTTTTGACATTCTGTCATTTTATATCTTATCCTGTGTTATATTTGATGTATATTAGACAGTGTTTTTCAGTTGCAGTTTAGATGCCTACTTTCTTAGGTCTTCTCATGTGACTTATTTTTAAACCTCTGCAAACCCTCCTGCCTTCTCCTAGTACATAACTCAGAGTGGGAGTGAGCATCTCAAGATAGAGGGCCCAGCAGAAGAGTTACATGATCTTTGACCTGCTTGTGACATACTGTATAAAGATTTCGGGAAATGCTGTCTAGGATAATCCATCATCGAGCAGTTTGGTATAACCTTGATGACCTTGCTCTCTCAGTGCAAGTGAATCCTGGTGCAGCTACTGTCTTGAAAAGTTTATATTATTGTATAAAAGCACATGCCCTAAAGAGCAATAAAAACACAAAATGTTAGTTTGTCAAATAAATTAAGAAGTAGAGAATGTGAAAACATTGCTTTGTGTAAAAGTTGCTCAGTAACTGTTGAAGTCTGCAGACACTGGGAAAAACTTTCCCAAGCCTATCAACTAGACTTTGTAAGTGAGAGCAAATATTGTACTTCTCTTGGTTTTCAATACAAGTATGACACTCATACGTATCTCTAAATATGCTTCGTAGCTACAAAATATTCGTATAATTTTCTACTTTGATACGAGAGATATTAAAAACAAATTTAAAAAATGAACCTATGTTAGAGTAAGTAAAAGCAGGAAATCAAAACCAGGCCAAGTAATAAAAACCTTTGTGAAGTGACAAGTCAACAGTGAGAAGAGGTAGCTGTATTTAAAACCCCAAAGGAAAAGGCAAAATATTTGTGCGACTGAAGAGAAAACAGAGTATTCCATTTCTACTACCTTAGCTTAACCCACCTTCATGTCTCACCTCATGGACTGAGACTGCTCTCTTTGGTATGTTCAGCTTGACCCTCCTCCAGTTAATTCCCCAACTTTCAGCATAATCCATTGTAGATTCTAAGGTGCTAATCCGATCCAGTTACTTCTCCGCTTTAAAATCAAAGCAAAAAAAAATAAGGAAAATGTAAACAAACACACACAAAATCTAGTGCTTTACCACCAGCCCACCCACTAAAGTTCCAACTCATTGTTTTCTTACCACTACAACCTCAATTTTCACTATTGTTCCTTCATGTTTCAGCCATGTTAAACTTTTAATTCCTCAAAAGCACCATATTTTCTCTTTCACTTCCAAACCTTGCCTTATCTCAGTCTGAACATTCTACTCCACCTCAAATTTCAGATCTCAGCCTCACGTTTCCTTAAAAGACACCACTTCCTATCTTTTAGTAATCTATAATGGAATATAATCTGCAACAAAACAAAACTGAATCCCTATGCTGTTTACCTATAACAAGTGTGATATTGTAAATCAACTATACTTCAATTAAAAAGGTAATTGGGTACTTCCACATTGTTGTTTGCAGGCATTATTGTCTCAGCTTTACAAAAGAGGAAACAAATTCTCAGCACCTGACTTGCCCAGTATTAGACACCTGCAGGGTATCAGAGCCAGACCTGAAATTAAAAACTTCTGACTTTCATATTCTCATAAGCTTAATTTTACCTGAACAAATAGATACTTAGGTAGTTCTACGTGGCTTCATTCCTCTGTTCCTTTACGTAGTCCCCACTCTTCAACTGGGCTTCTCTAGTGGCTCAGATGGTAAAGAATCTGCCTGAAGTATGGGAGACCCAGGTTCGATCCCTTGGTTGGGAAGATCCCCTGGACAAGGGGATGGTCACCCTCTCCAGTATTCTTGCATAGAGAATTCCATAGAGGAGCCTGGTGGGCTACAGTCCATAGGGTCAGAAAGAGTCAGACACGACTAAGCAACTATTTTGGAGAAGGAAATGGCCACCCACTCCAGTATTCTTGTCTGGAGAATTCCATGGACAGGGAGAGGTCTTTTTCTTTCCACATTCACCACTGCCAGTGAAGAATAACAAAACAAATCTTTGCTCATTCGTTGGAGTTAGTGGAAATAACATAAAGAGAATCTTGGATTAGAAATCTTCCTCTCCCATTTATTGGTGATGTAAATGCAGATAAACTGCACAATCATTCTGAAGCAGTTATCTCACCCATAAAGCAGATATAATACCGTATGCCTCACAGTGGTTGAAAAGAGTAAAGAAAACACAGAAAATGACAATGCTGATTCCTGGTAGATCTAGCTCAGCAGGTGTTAGTTTCCTTGTCTTTCTCCCACTTACAAATTCTCCTCTTTCTTCCCAGCTTCTTGATTCAGTTGTTAAGGGGTTGTGAAATTTCCAGAATATAGGGAATAAAAGAAAGGAGAAATACACTCACTTGGAGTGGGAAGCATATACTTAGAGTGGTGAGGAATATGTTTTGACACTCTATAAACGTCATCATTAAATCTTAAAACAGTATTTTTGTTTGTTTTTTATAGTTTGTGAAGCTTCATTGTTAATAGTTTATTCTGTCGTTTGGTAATTACCAACCCAGAGGAAGGCATCTAAGTTCCTCTTTAGGCCCTTGTCAGTGTTTCTCAACCTTGTAATGATAACATAATACATAGCTTGTTTGTTGTTTACTTTCTAAGTCGTGTCTGACTCTTTTACAACTTCATGGGCTGTAGCCCACCAGGCTCCCCTCTCCGTGGAATTTCCCAGGCAAGTATACTGGAGTGGATTGCTATTTCCTTCCCCAGGGGATCTTCCTGACCCAGGGGTTGAACTTGCATCTCCTGCATTGCAGGCAAATTCTTTACCACTACCAAGAGCACTTAACAGTTACTTCTAAGAAACATAAAGATGCTGGAGCCCCAACCTACACTTATTAAATTAGGATTTCTGGGGATGAGACCCTGGCATCAGTATTGGAACAAAATTCTCTAAGTTATTTTAGTGACTGGAAAGTGGTTTGGCGTAAATCATAATGTCGCTATGATGTTCACACCATATTTGACTGGGGTCATAATATATAATAGGAATTGTGTAAAGTGGCTTTTGAAAAACAGTATAAACCAGAGGGAAATTGACAAAATGTAGAAAAGACAAATATTATTTGAAAACATTACCTATGATTATGACAAAGTAGGATTCCCATGGCTCCCCAAATCCTATAAGTGTGATAAATTGCAAAGAGAAAAAGTGAACCACTCTTTCTTATAAACTCAGATGGAGCAACACTGGGTGGTTGCTAATTGGATTCAATGAAGGGTGAAAAATCTGGATTTTCTTTTTTAATTAGAGAGATCAATGATAGAATCCCCATTTCTGAGAATAAAAAACTAAAAATAATAAAAATATTATATGCTCATTTCAAGAAAGCAGCTACAGAAGTATATTTATTGGTCTAAATTGAAATATTAACCCCTTGGAAACTCTTGACATCTATTTAGTCAGAAATGGAAAAGAGCTATCAGATAACAGAGCCTATCCTCCTGGGAGTCTCCTGGATTGTTTCTAGTGCCCAGAGAGAGGATAACACACTCCTCTCAGCCCAAAGGCCATCCTCCTAAGTACTCATTTGGCAGACATCCTGGAAAATGGTAGTGTTGTAAGGGCTAAGTTACTCTTCTCAGAGATCTCTATTGGACATGATAAAGAAAAGAAAAGAAAAAGAAAACTCAAAGCGTGAACTGTATACAACCCAATGTACATTTTAAAGGATGTACTAGTGAGTATTTACATAGTGGGTCAGATTTTCATTCTTTGAGATTCAAAAGAAGAAAGGACTCTGAGTTGAGAAGCTAGCTTATTGTTTTTAGAGATGGGGTTTAGAGACAAGTAATCCATAGCCACTGCTTTTGAAGATCGTGATTTTATAAGCAATGGAAGTTTCAGGTGTCAGTAACCCGTGTTGCACTGGTTTAAGGTGATTGTTGGTAGTCATTTCAAAGTCCTTTAACACTGTTATTTGTAGCAAATAAATTTGACATTTGATTTCCCAAAATCAGAGATCTCTTTTCTTAAATGCAGCAAGCATCTGTTGTCAATGCATTGACAATAAAAGGCAAAATGTAAAGAGAAATCAGCCTTTTTCTGGGACTCATCTGACTGATTTATGTCTTCAGAGTAAGGTTTGCCAAGTAAATATAATGATTAATTTAACAGGTAATTACAAAATAATAGGTTACGATTTTCTCAAAGAAGAATTCCAAATTGTCTCAACAATAAAAGCCTCAATAAATCACAGACCTAAATTTATTTCAGATTATTTTTTCTTTTTTTGATTAGAAATCTTATCATGAATACCAATTAGAAAAAACGGCATATTTTCCACAGACTTATTATTTGCCAAACTGGTATTGTCAGGAGATTTCAACAATCTTCAGGTGGTATACAAAATAAATTACATGCTTTCCAAGACTGGTTGTTTTTGAAACAAGGTTTATATATTTTTGTTTTAGAAAGTTGCTGAAGCTCAGTTAAAAGATTTTATTACTGAAGAGTACATTTAAAAATCTCCCAATGAGATGGTTTATGTGCTCTAAAGTTTTGATAACTTTTAAATATTTTCTTTCCTTCACTTTTGCTCAGCACATACCTTGAATTTGATGGCAGATGAGAGGGTCAGCTCAGCAGGGCTTGCCTGCTGGTTGTTTTTGGGGGAATCTGTCCGTCTCTCTAGCTGTGATTCAGCACAAGAGGTCATTTGGTGGAGACTCTGCTGTTCTTGGAGGGGAAAAGCATCTGCCTTGAAGAGTGGGTTCTCTGCCAGCCTGCTGTAACAAATAATTCAGAAATGTGGTGGCTGTAACATACAATCTGGCTGAGGATGCCTGGGAACTTCACATACAATTAGCATTGGGCTGAATTTCCTTGTCACAGTTCTGGGTTTTAGTCTGGGTGAAGGCTGTCTCTGTGTAGCCACAGTCTGGACAATTTATAACCCTCTAAAGGAAAATACACCAACTTTGTACATGACAAGTCACTTCAGTGGTGTCTGACTCTTTGTGACCTCATGGACCATAGCCCACCAGGCTCCTCTGTCCATGGGATTCTCGAGGCAAAAATACTGGAGTGGGTTGCCATGCCCTCCTCCAAGGGATATTCCCGACCCAGGGATCAAACCCACATCTCTTAATGTCTCCTACATTGGCAGGTGAATTCTTTACTACAAGGGCCACCTGGGACATAAATTCCTACTAAAAAGGTGATTACTTTTATAAGGTATGTTATTCTATAGTTCCTAAATTTATTACAAAATTAGTCCACTTTAATGTTTATTACTTTTTCATTTAAAAGTGGTTATTTCAAAATGTATTTTAATTTATTTTAATTTTTCCCTCATTTCAGAAAGGGATGAGGCTTAAAGAAGTGCAGCAATAAAATAAATAAAACGTAAACAGAAGTGGAAAAGGAAAAGAAAATGTAGTGTGCATAGTATAATAATTAGATATAAATTCAAAGTAACACTTTAGTCAAATCTGAATAAAATTAGAAAATCATATTACATTTTGCTTTTGAAGCAAAAATGAGAACATTTTAATTATAATATCCTACCTTTTAAATTAGATGATGTCATTATTGTAATTTAATAATAGTGTATAAAATTAGAGTGATCTTAGTTTATCTAGTTTTACAGGACATAAGTTACAGCACAGAGAAGGTATCACACTGACTTAAATTTACTGGAATATTCTAAATGAGTGTGTTAACTATAGTCATTGTAAAAAGTATTTGAGAACATGGGACCTCTTGCAATATAAGTACTTTCAATATTCCTATACATTTTTCACATTGAAATGAAAATACATGGATTCTTTCTTTCTCTGTGTGTATGTAGTTATAGTTATATGTTTCATTTTAATTGTTGTACACGTTTAACATATTTTGAGTAACAAAATTCTATTGGCAGCAAAGAAGGAGAAAATGTGATGGCAATCGTCTTTGGATACACTTTACAAATCTGAATGTTGCTCACAATTAAAGACCAAACAGCATAAATACTGTACTTGTGTATGTACACATTGCTTTCAAGTTTTGCATTTTATTTTATAGAAAATAAACTATTCTATTCCCCACTAATGCCAAGAAATAAGAATAAAAACAGTCCCCCAATGGAAACTTTTACCAGAAGGAGAGGCAGGGAAATGAGGATTTAATTCCTTTATTTTTGCCAGATAATCTGCTTATTCTGTCAGTTTTTAATTTTTGTCATCACACATTTTCTTCTTTTAAATAAAATATAACTTAAGGTTGATCTAGTCTCAATGGATGAGAGAAATACATATGTATAGAATTCTGTGAGTTAGTTATTTTGTTGTTGCTGGGTACAAGAAGTAACAAACCTTCTTACACAATAAACTCTGTGCCTGTATATGGGATCTGTGAAATACAAAATATTTAAGTATTGCAGTGGATGACTGTCTTAAGAAATAAAAAAGAGCATATAGTTCTTTTCAGTTTAGTTCAGTTCACTTCAGTTACAGTTCAGTTCAGTTCAGTTCAGTTCAGTCGTTCAGTTGTGTCGGACTCTTTGCGAGCCCATGAATCGAGCACGCCAGGCCTCCCTGTCCATTACCAACTCCCGGAGTTTACTTAAACTCATGTCCATCAAGTCGGTGATGCCATCCAGCCATCTCATCCTCTGTCGTCCCCTTCTCCTCCTGCCCCCAATCCCTCCCAGTATCAGGGTCTTTTCCAATGAGTCAACTCTTCGCATGAGGTGGCCAAAGTACTGGAGTTTCAGCTTCAGCATCAGTCCTTTCAATGAACACCCAGGACTGATCTCCTTTAGGATGGACTGGTTGATCTCCTTGCAGTCCAAGGGACTCTCAAGAGTCTTCTCCAACACCACAGTTCGAAAGCATCATTCTTTGGTGCTTAGCTTTCTTCACAGTCCAACTCTCACACCCATGCATGACCACTGGAAAAACCATAGCCTTGACTAGATGAACCTTTGTTGGCAAAGTAATGTTTCTGCTTTTTAATATGCTATCTAGGTTGGTCATAACTTTCCTTCCAAGGAGTAAACGTCTTTTAATTTCATGGCTGCAATCACCATCTGCAGTGATTTTGGAGTCCAAAAAATAAAGTCTGACACTGTTTCCACTGTTTCCCCATCTATTTCCCGTGAAGTGATGGGACCAGATCCCATGATCTTAGTTTTCTGAATGTTGAGATTTAAGCCAACTTTTTCACTCTCCTCTTTCACTTTCATCAAGAGGCTTTTTAGTTCCTCTGCACTTTCTGCCATAAGGGTGGTGTCATCTGCATATCTGAGGTTATTGATATTTCTCCTGGCAATCTTGATTCCAGCTTGTGCTTCTTCCAGCCCAGCATTTCTCATGATGTACTCTGCATATTAGTTAAATAAGCAGGGTGACAATATACAGCCTTGACGTACTCCTTTTCCTATTTGGAACCAGTCTGTTGTTTCATGTCCAGTTCTAACTGTTGCTTCCTGACCTGCATACAGGTTTCTCAAGAGGCAGGTCAGGTGGTCTGGTATTCCCATCTCTTTCAGAATTTTCCACAATGGCATATAGGTTAGAGAAGTGCTAATACAAAGCTAAAATCATGGTATATGTATAAGAATAGTCCTTTGGGGAGAAATATTGGTTAAGTTCTCAAACGAAGACAGGAAAACATGTGTGCACAATTGTGAGGGAAAGAAAGCATGGGCTGACTCTGTAAAATAAGCATTAAAGTGAGAATATAAAGCATAATTCTAGGCAGATCTAGCTACCATAGGGACCTCTAAGATCAGCATTGGGTCTGACGCCCCATGGCCTGCTGGACTAGAAGAAAGGGCTTGCTTTATTTTTGTTTTTAAAAATTATTTATTTATTCATGTATTTTTGGCTCTGCTGGGTCTTTGTTGCTGCAGGGGCTTTTCACTAGTTGCAGCAAGCAAGGGCTGCTGTCTGCTTGTGGTGCACGAGCTTCTCATTGCGGTGGCTTCTCTTGTTGCAGAGCCAGGTCTCTGGGGCCTGCAGGCTTTAGTAGTTGCAACAGGTGGGGTCAGTAGTTGTGGCTTGTGGGCTCCAGAGCACACGCTCAGTAGTTGGGGCACATGGGCTTAGTTGCTCCACGGGCCTATGGCGTCTTCCCGAACCAGGGATCGAACCTGTGTTCCCTGCATTGGCAAGCAGATTCTTTACCACTGAGCCACCAGGGAAGTGAAAGGACTTGCTTTATGTGATCAGCTTCAGTTTCAGTTATCTAATTTCCATAGTTTATGCATCAACATAAACAAGCTCCTTGTAGGGACATGGGAATCAGTATGAGATAAATAACCTTGAAGTTAGTCAGCAACTGAACAACTTTGAATTCTGTTTCACATAAAATTCTCATTAGAAGGTCTGTGCTTTTGTTTTTTAAACCAGCCATCAGTAGGCACAGACATTATAATATCAAAGTCAATTCTTTCTGAAATGTTGAATAAAGAATAGGAATTGTTAGAGTGAAACAGTGTGTTTCCCAGGAACATTTGACTTATGATTGAGAGGAAAATGAATTCATTTTTGTGAGCAAATATCTTTCAAATGTAATGAGGGTTGTATTCAGGAGGTAAAATGAGAAAATGTTGATTTCACCAGTATAAAAAAGGAATAATGATACCACTAGCTACTCACTTCATGAAGAAGACTAAACCTAAATAGTAGGTATTTGAAAAGATGGGTTCTGAACATTACATTGTACCATACAAATATTGTTTGGCAGAGGAAGAACCTGATTTCACTAGACTTATTAATTTTAAGCAGAGATGACAACACCAAGAATCAACTCAGCATAAGCACATGGAAAATGCCTATAACTACTTTTATATTATAGAGTATTATCTTGACAATCTAAATGTTAGGACAAACAAATCATTTACTTTCTTTGTAATACACTGGAATTCTTTCCAGTTCTACTTTTTAAGCAAAAATAAGAGGAAGAAAATATAGATTTATTAAGAGATAGGAAAAACATGAAAACAACCAGTATATTGACAAATGTTCAAACAGTTTTCCAGTGTCATATGGGTTTTCATCTTGATCAGGTGGGCAAAAATAAGCCATCAGGCCATTCTCTAAAACAGAAAATAAAGACAAAAGTGGTGGTAGGGAAGGAAGAACTTAGAAGGAAAATTTCTTTTAAAAATTGTATTGCCTGCCTTTTCAAAACAGCATATTCATCCCATGGGAGATAGTACTGAGGAACACAAAGTAATAGCATTAGTAGTTAATATAGAGGTATATTGGCTTCAGTTCAGTTCAGTTGCTCAGTCGTGTCCGACTCTGCGACCCCATGGACTGCAGCACACCAGGCCTCCCTGTCCATCACCCAACTCCCAGGTCTTGCTCAAACTCATGTCCATCGAGTCGGTGATGCCATCCAGCCATCTCATCCTCTGTTGTGCCCTCCGCCTCCTGCCCTCAATCTTTCCCAGCACCAGGGTCTTTTCCAATGAGTCAGTTCTTTGCATCAGGTGGCCAAACTATTGGAGTTTCAGCTTCAGCATCTGTCCTTCCAATGAACACCCAGGACTGATCTCCTTTAGGATGGACTGGGTTGGATCTCCTTGCAGTCCAAGGGACTCTCAAGAGTCTTCTCCAACACCACAGTTCAAAAGCATCTATTCTTTGGCACTCAGCTTTCTTTATAGTCCAACTCTCACATCCATGCATGCCTACTGGAAAAACCATAGCTTTGACTAGATGGACCTTTGTTAGCAAAGTAATGTCCCTGCATCACTATAAATACTATGACTCTAGAACAAGCTTGTCTTTAACTTAAGCTTCATTCTTTCATAACAGCAATATGATAGCAAAGCAAGTTCTGAGGAATAAGATCTAAGAGACAGAAGGAAAAAAAAATAATTCAAGAACTCACCTGAAAGAAATCTGTAACCAAAAAATATTTTTTGAAAATTATTATCCGGGAATCCGTATTGTGCCTTCATAGTGTCTACAAACTAAATAATATGCTGAAATATTTTTCATTGAGCAATATTCTTATTAATTATAAGGAGTAACACTTATGGAGGTCTAATTCCAAGAAAGATACTGTTTTCAGTGCTTGCTCAGTTAATTCTCGTAATAGCAGTAGGAAGTAGGTACTGTTGTTATTGTCATGTTACTGGATGAGGGACTCGGCACAGGTAGTTTGAGTACTTTGCTGAAGGTTACAAAGCCAGTTGTTGGAGGGTAGGCAGGTTTTGAACTTAAGAGCCCATGCTTCACTGCTCTGTCACAATTAAATGCATAGCTTATTCAAGCTATAGAAAAACCATTGAGTCATGATTTATCATTTAACTATACCTTCAAAGGTGTCAGTTTCAGCAGACTTCCTGTTGAAAGCTCAAGGAAACAATTTGCGATGTTCAATAATAGTATTTTCATGTTAATATGCTTGGGGCCTCATTAAGAAAAAAAGAACAGCTAGTTTCAATGTTTTGGGGCTCTGCAGTTTCAACTGAAAGATATATAACCTGATCTATTCAACTCTTATAAGCCCCTAGGAAGACAAGTAAATACAACCAGAAAAACAGCTACTAGATATAAATATTCACATGGTGTCTCTACCCTGCACACAGGGCTGGCAAGAACCTTCTGGAGGGTGGAAGTAGTGTTGGTAACAGCTCTCAAGAAAAAACTACCTTTGAGAGGAATATAGGACAGGAATTTGCATCTGGCACAGCCCTTAGCAGCATGGCATGGTTTAAGGGAATGGTTGAGGCAGTGAACACAGCTAGGCAAGCATCCTGGAACAGGGCACATTAATACTCACCAGCAGACAGGCTTCCATTGAGAACCTGAATTAAAATGAAGTATCAGATATAAATTTAATTATCAGGATGTGAGAGGCGTCCAGGGGCAAAGGCACATAGTAGTAATTCAGTTAAAGTGAGGTTGCCTGTGAAGTAGAGGGAAAATGAATATTTCACTTGAGTCTTAACGTTTAATTTGTCTTTCAACTACTACACAAAGACAATCATTTCAGACAATAGAACATTCTGTTTCAGTCTCGGATTAGACCTTGCCATTGGATTTTTTTTCCCCCTAGGGTTAACAAGAATCAGTCATAGCAGTAATTTCCTCTGAAAAAGAAATCCTTTCAGGCCCATATCTGGGTCTGTGGAGCTGATGGATTGCTTCTTTTTTTATAGAGCCAAATCATTTTTGTAGGAATCAGCTTTCAAGTGTATAAATTTCATTTTGGAAATTATTTCTTGCAATATTTGCTTTCAGTAATTCTTTTATTAACATTAATTAGCTGAATAAATCCACCAAGGGACACAAAGTGTTTCTGCAAAATAATACGATGATTTGTATTGAAAATGTGATTGAATACTGGGAAGAAATAAAAGAAACAAAAGGATCACAAAGGGAATAACTCTGTTATAGCAATTCGAAATATGGGATAAAATATACTTTCTTCTGTTTGATCTAATATATCTAATTTTTCAGCCCATTTTTTCTTTTCTATCCCTCTATCCTGTCTCAATTTAGACAGTGTCTCCTCTGTTTATTTGCTACAAAGATTTCAGTTGTAATTCACAGTTCAGAATAAATGCTGACAGCTTACAAAAAAAAAAAAAAAAAACACTCAATTACTGAGATAAGTTTCAACAGTATCAAAAAGTAAGCCTGTATGTTTTTGAACAAGACTATGGATGCAGTCAAGCCTCTTTCTTATTGACCAACAGATTTTTATTATTGTGGCATTTATGTTTTAATCATTTGTATTTTTATCACGCATTTGTAAGTACAAAAGTTCAACCAGACAGATACAGGGGGCATGTGAAGATAAATGTAAATATCTTTAACTAGGCTATGAAAAATGGTATTTGCCTTGTTGAAGGGACATATATGACTGAACTGAACTATATAAAGAATTAAATTATGACAGAAAGTGAAGAGGAATTAAAGAGCCTGTTGATGAAGGTGAAAGAAGAGAGTGAAAGAGTTGGCTTAAAACTCAATATTCAGAAAACTAAGATCATGGCATCCAGTCTATCACTTTACGGTGAATAGATGGGTAAACAGTGGAAACAGTAACACACTTTGTTTTCATGGGCTCCAAAATCACTGCAGATGGTGACTGCAGCCATGAAATTAAAAGACGCTTGCTCCTTAGAAGAAAAGCTATGACCAGCCTAGACAGCATATTAGAAAGCAGAGACATCACTTTGCCAACAAAGATCCATATAGTCAAAGCTATGGTTTTTCCAATAGTCATGTATGGATGTGAGAGTTGGACCATAAAGAAGGCTGAGTGTCAAAAAAGTGATGCTTTTGAAGTGTGGTGTTGGAGAAGACTCTTGAGAGTCCCTTGGACTGCAAGATCAAACCAGTCCATCCTAGAGGAAATCAGTCCTTCTGAATCGTCACTGAAAGGACTGATGCTGAAGCTGAAGCTCCGATACTTTGGCCACCTTATACAAAGAGCTGACTCATTCTAAATGACCCTGATGCTGGGAAGTATTGAAGGCAGGAAGAGAAAGGGATGACAGAGGATGAGATGCTTGAATGTCATCACCAACTCAATGGACATGAGTTTGAGCAAGCTCTGGGAGATGGTGAAGGACAGGGAAGCCTGGCATGCTGCAGTCCACAGGGTTGCAAAAAGTTGAACATGACTGAGTGACTGAACACCACCACCTACAAAGAATGAAATTTAGGTCAATTAGCAACCAGGGTGCTCTTTTAGTTGTTTAGTTTGTTGTGGCAGTGAATTTATAATAGTGAAAATGCATTGGCTATCACATTTACTGATAAGATGCATTGATAAGGCACAAAAGAAGCTGTAGAGAAAACGCTGGAGTTGGAATTCCATGATCTAGGTTTGGATTCTGATTTGTTACTCACTAGTGGTAAGCTGGTTTGATATCCAGTTTTTGATAGCCAGTTTTTGCAAGCAAAAACACTTTACATATCCATCAGCAAAGTAGAAGGATTCTAATCTCTTTAAGTCCTTACTAACACTTGTTATTTTCTGCTTTTAAAAATTCTAGTCATTCTAGTAGGTGTGAAATAGCATATCAGCGTGGCTTTGATTTGCATGTCCTGAATGATTAATGATGTTGACCATTTTTTCTCCATGCTTATTGCCATTTGTATATCTTCTTAGAAGAAATCTCTATTCAAGCCTTTTGCCCATTTTAAATTGAGTTGTTTGTCTTATTGTTGTTGCATTATAACCTATTTACATATTCTGGATATATGATTACCAGATATATGATTTTCAAATATTGTCTGTAGGTTGTCTTTTTACCTTCTTCATAACATCTGATACACAGTTTTTTTAACTGAGATATAATTGAAATATATAAAATGTAATGATTCAATATTTGTATATTGATCACAATGTGATGTGATTGCAAAATGATCACCACAATAAATCTAACATCTGTCACTATACACAGTCACAAAATTTTTTCTCATAATGAGAACTTTTAAGATTTACTCTCTTAGCAGCATTCAAATATGCATTATAATATTATTAACTATCGTCATTATGCTGACTTTACATCCCCATAACTTATTAACTTTATTTTTTTTCTTAATACAAATATTTAATTGAAGTATAGTTGACTTACAATGTTTCAGGTACACAGCAGCGTGATTCAGTTATACATATATACTGTTTTTCAGATTATTGTCCATTATAGGTTATTATAAGATATTGACTGTAGTTCCATGTGCTATACAATAAACCTTTGTTGCTTGTTGCATAATCTATTTTTTAAAATTAAAAATCTAGCATTCTATTCACACTAAGTCAAACAAGTGCAACCCTATGTTTTCTTATAAGAATTTTATAGCTTTTTCTCTTGTTAAATACAATAGGCATTGATGCATTTTAAGCTAATTTTTGCATACGAAGTGAGGTGCAAGTCCAATTTCATTCTTTTCTGTGTGGTTAGCCAGTTTTCCTAGCACCATTTGTTAAGAGGCTTTTCCTTCCCGATTGAATGGTCTTGACACTTCTGTCAAAAATCATTTGGCCATAGATGTTTGAATTTATTATGGGATTTCAATTATATTCCATTGGTTTATATGTCTATCCAGTGCCAGCACTACACTTTTGATTACTGTCACTTTGTAGTAAGTTTAGAAATTGGGAAGTGTAAGTACTGCAACTTTGCATTTCTTTTCCAGTATTGTTTTGGTTGTTTTGGGCCCCTTGCATTTCTGTTTGAATTTGAGGATCAGCATTTCCATTTCTGAACTAAAAAGCCGTTGGAATTTTGATAGAGATTGCATTGAATCTATTTGAGGAATATTGCTATCTTAAATATTGTTTTCCAATCTGTGAACATAGATGCCTTCAATAGATTCAGGTATTTGATAATTAGTTTCAATAATATTAATATTTTATAGGTTTCAATATATAGGACTGGCATTATCTTGATTAAATTCTTTTAATGTTTGGTAGAATTTGCCATCTGTTCCTGGGCTTTCCTTTGTTGGAAATTTTTTTTTTTAACAATTCAATCTCTTTACTTGTTATTGGTCTGTTTATATTTTCTATTTTTTGATTCAGTGTTAGTGATTTGTGTATTTTTAGGAATTTTTTCATTCACCTAGGTTATCTAATTTATTGAGATACAATCATTCCTAGTATTTAATTTCAATCCCTTTTACTTCTATAAATTCAGTAGTAATATTCTCATTTTTGATCCTGATTTTAATTTGAGTCTTTTTAAGTATTGAGCAATCTAGATGAAGACTTGTCCATTTTCATGAGAGCAAACTTTTGGTTTTATTTATTTTCTACATTATTTTTCTATTCTTTATTTCTTCATGAGGGAAATGATTCCATAGTGTTCTTTTCTTATAATATCTTTGGTTCTCATATTTGGTTCTAGGCTGATTAAATCAATTGAAAAATATTCTCCCTTCTGTTTTTACTGAGAGTCTAGAATTTGGGAAGTTTTCTACCCTGTAGTTCATTTCTCAAAGCCTTTGGTATTCTGTTTAAGGTCAGATCCATGCATGTGTAGCTTAAGATCAAGTCTGGGAATTCATACCCAAAACCTATTCGTACCCAAACCTATTGGGTTACTTTCTTGAGCTCCTTTCCCTTCTTGAATCTCCCCAGCCCATCTGATTTCCAAAGTTTCCTTTCCTTGGTCATTGTACTAAAGTAGTGGGTTTTAGTTAACATATTGTGTTGTACAATTTACATACTTATGCCTGTCCCCATGGCCAAGGAAGACAATGGGAAGAAAATACCAAGGTATTTTTCCTACTCCCTCATCAGTAGAGATCTCCTTTTCACCTCCTTGGACCAAAAGTTAAAAGTGTTTCATGTTCAAAGGGCAAGATATATTTGGGTATAGAACTATTTGATCTCTTTGTTTTGATTCTATCATTTTGACCATAAGACTGTTTGACTTGGCACTTAGTCAAAAACAAAAACATAAGTAAACTTGCAGTGTAAGTATTTTCTGAAGAAAACTCAAGTCAAATTAATCCTTTTATCGTTTTTTAATAGAGAAGTTAAACTATTTCTCTATTTTACATTTCAACTTTATTATACTGAAATTCCTATAGTGTAAACCTTTTTTTTTTTTTTTAAATACTTATGTATTTATTTAGGTTGCATCAGGTCTTAGTGGTGGCATGCAAGATCTTTGTTGCATCATGTGGGATTTTTCCTTTCGTCCTGTGGGCTCTCTAACGGCAGCCCATGGGCTAAGTTGCCCCGTGGCATGTAAGATCTTAGCTGCTTGATCAGTGTTCAAACCTGTGTCCCTGCAATGCAAGGCAGATTCTTTAACCACTGGACCACCAGGGAAATCCTGTGTAAATCTTTTTCATGTAAATTTTACAAGGAAGGTTTATTTCTTCTTTTTAGGTTTGCTATAATCTTTTTTAACCATGTTTGTTAAAAATAAACTTGGAACAGAGAAATAGTTAGTCTTAATATTTCCCTATGATTTAAAAAAATTGGTAGGCTTTTATACTCTTTACTTACTTTTACACAGTACAGTGTCTTTAACATTTGTGGTAATTTTTCATTGCCACATAAAATTTTCCATTTTACCCTAGTATTTTAAAGTATTATTTAGTGATAGTTAATACATTCATAATGCTGTGAACCATCACAAGTGATATTAGTTGTAATAACTTTAATGAACTTTATTTCTCTATTCAATAACTTTCTACCAAGTTTAATTTTTAAAGTAGGATCTACAGATCAAATTTTTATTGTGTACAGTCATTATTAGCCTAATTTTGTTTTTAATATCATTATTCTCTGGAGTATAGTATTTGAAATGTAAGGTAGCTTGTAATTATTTCTTAGCAATTCTCTTTGGACTTTCCTCAATTTTTTTTTTCTATTTTCAGTGTTTGGAGTGTTACAATGGTATACTAATTCTTCACTGTACTTCTTACTATTCAGTACAGAGAATACTAAAATGGTCATTCTGTGAGTGGAGCATATAGCAAATATTGAGGCAAAAACATAAGACTAAAATATTTTTGCAGTCAACTTGACGTTGACTAAAATGCTAAGGCAAAATGATAGCATTTAGCTTTGATTTCAGTACTGTGTTGGCAGGAGTACTCTGACTCTTGGGGTTTATTACTTGTGAGGAGTAGGAGTGGGATGGGCTGAGGTTGGAATTGTACACCTGGATAGATCATGAAAGGCCATTTTAGCAAAACAAATACATGTTTACAATTGATTCCAAGAGGAAAGGAAAGCCATTGGTGAATATTAAGGGACTTAATGTTATGTTATTTACAGTGTAGAAAGTTCACTTGGATTGCTGTATGAAGAAAAGATTTTGAAAGCTCTAAAAAAGAAGCAAGTGGTTAGAAGCTACTGCAGCACCACAGCAAGTGATGGCCAAACTTGATGCTTGTTTAGGAGGTATGTGTGTAGGTGATGTAGGAGGTGTATGGGATAAAGAAGAGTCAAGGATGTCTCCTGGGAATTTTGCTTGAACAAATGGTTGGAAGGTGACACTCTTTATTAGCTGGAGAAGCAAAGGAGAGAAACAAATTTAGAAACTCAGGATGAGAGTTCAGGGCTGGAGACTTCAAAATGGAGAGTCAGCAGCACACAGATAATGAAGTCATGCGACTGGATAAGATCTCAACAGATCACAGTTTTACACCACGAACATTATTTTGACCTTGACAGGTACAATTTCAGTGGTTAGAGGGGAGATAGACTTGACTGGGTTGAGTCAAGGATATAAGGTGAGATAATAAGAAGAAGTCAGTAGGCAACTCTTAATATGTTTTGCTCTCAAAGGGTCAGAAAAATGAGGTAATTTGAGATCAAAAGAGTGGTTTTTTCCTAATGGATAATTTGTATGTTTACATTTCTTGGAATGATCCAGTAAACAGAGTATCTAATTATACGTGAAGAGTCATAGGATAATTGCAGACTTGAATTTTTTGAACATGGGAAAAGGAGATGAAATCCAGAAAGTAAAGGGACGGGCTGACATCTTTAGGCACTGGGAAATTTCTTTTTTGCTTTGTAATTAAAGGAAGGTAGAGAATGTGAATGTAGATGCAGATAAGTTAATAAAGTTGGTGGTGGGAAGTTGAAGGAGTTCCCATCTGATTGCAACCCTTTTCTCAGAGAATAATGAGGTGAGTTCATGAGCTCTGGAGGGGAGTGGGTTTTGAAGGTTTGAAGAGAAAGAAGATCTGAAGCTTGTTTCAGATAATGGGAAATGCAGAAGCCTTCCTGGGCACTTGTGAGTGCTCTTCTACAATTATTACTCATGAATTTAGAGAAAGATCAATCTATGATGCTTGTTGATTTTCTCCGGGAACATTCAGCCTTTAGGGCAAAGGGGCAGAGAAAGTGGGCAGTTGAGCTTAATCATAGTTGAGGTATAATTAAATGGGAAAGAGGGACAAAAGAGTTACAGGCAAATTGATTGTAATACTTATCTGTAGAATCTAGACTGGGAGAGGTAAGAAATGGGGATGTGAGATGATGGGGCTGGAAAACACTTCACTTCTCTCCACTCAATTGAATAATTGCTGGCACTGAATATGGGGAAAGTGGGAGAACAGGGAAGAGATACATGTGAAAAAGGTGAGAGCTTGACATCGAGACATTTTTGCTGTGGTATATTTATTAGTGATATCAAGGTCCAGAGTTATGGCATTGGACATGGATGAATGAGGTTGGAAAAGATGGGAGAAAACATCTAAGAACAGAGAAGGCATGGGATTAAGAAAGCCAGTGGTTTTCATAAAACACTCTCTGAGGAAGTAATACCTTGGCAACTCTGTCCAAAACTGAAACAGTCACTATGACCACACAACAGAATAATCTCTTCCCCATTATTTTCATTGTTGAATCAGTGCTCAGGCTTTAGCCATATAAGTGAAAGTCGCTCAGCTGTGTCCGACTCTTTGCGACTCCATGCACTGTAGCCCGCCAGGCTCGTCTGTTCATGGAATTGTCCAGGCAAGACTAGGGTAACCGTTCCCTTCTCCAGAGGATCTTCCAAACCCAGGGATCAAACCCAGGTCTCCCACATCGCGGGCGGATTCTTTACCGTCTGAGCCACCAGGGAAGCCCAAGAATACTGGAGTGGATAGCTGTTCCCTTCGCCAGAGGATCTTCCAAACCCAGGAATTGAACCCAGGTTACCTGCAGGCAGGAAGAATCTTTACCAGCTGAGCTATTGGAAGCCCTTAGCCATGTAAGGAGGCGGTGCTATTTGAAGCATGTTACATGTTACACAGTAGACTCGTCATGCTGATTCCTCACTCCCTCTCCTCCAAGACAGCTTTCCCGGGGAAAGTGTACTAGTTGCAGCCCTCAAGACCTAACCACAAAAGAGAGAATTTTAAAATGCTCTACCCTGAGAGCCATAAGGTGTGCTGTATAAAAATATATTCGGTGCCAGTATTCAGCTGTTCTTGGGAGTAATTATTTAAGTATTTAGCTTAATGGATCCTTATTTTGAATAAGTGCCAGACTCTGTTATAGCAAGGTGTATTTATTAGAGCAGGTCTTGAATTAGTATTAGAGAAATGTTTTGTCAGAGTTACAGTATGTGAAGGTCAGTAAAGTTATCTGATATTTTTGAAAGCTCTTGAGATTCCTTTTTCTGTTCCCCAATAAAATGTAGAGAAATCAAGCAATATTAGAAGTCTGGGGAATTAGAGTATTGTGGATTCAATTGTTGTTGTTGGAAATATGTAAATTAGGGTTAGAATGTTCCCTTGTTTACCAGTAAGCGTTAATACGTTCTTTTATAGCATTTTTTCCCTGTAGGAAGCATCTCAGGCACAGATAAAACAGCACCATGTATTCATTAACTTAATAAATGCTTGTCACAGGCCTACTGTGGGTCAGATATGAACAAAGTTAAAGTCCCTGCTCCTAGAGCCACGTGTTCTGGTGAGAGCAGGCAGGCCATACATGCACAAATAAATATGTAACATATTAAAGCTGAGAATTGCTGTGGAGAAAAAGAAGGAGGGTAAAGAGAAAAGGGTATGAGGTGGTGTGCTTTTTTCTCCAGAGTGTTCTGGGTAGGATGCTCAGAGGATGAGGTGACGTTTGAGAAGAGACACAAAGGAGCTGAGAGAGGATACAGGCCTGGATGGGACCTGAGGGGTTAGTGTGTTCACGCCCAGGTCTACTAGCTCCTGGCTGGGCTTCTTGCCGCTCTCAGTATAAAATGCCCTGCTGCCCCACCTAAAACTTCTCACCTCAGGCTTCTGCTGCTCTGCCCTGACTCGCAGATCCCTCAGTTCCAACAGGAGTGCTGTAGGGAGCCATTTCTGACTATGCATGTGTGCGTATGGGCTAAGTTACTTCAGCTGTGTCTGACTCTTGGTGACCCTATGGACCATAGCCCGTCAGGCTCCTCTGTCCATGGCATTCTCCAGGCAAAAATACTGGAGTGGGTTGCCATATCCTCCTCCAGGGGATTTTCCCCACCCAGGGATCAAGCCCGAGTCTCCTGCATTGACAGGCGGCTTCTTTACCACTAGCCCCACCTGGGAAGCCCATTCCTGACTGTACCAGGAGTAAATTTGAATTCTGCCCATTTTGCCCTTCTTTTGTACCTACAGAGTTCTATTATGATACCTACAAAATGTTACTATTCTTTGTGTTTAAGTCCCTTTCTCCCAGTGCTGGACAGTAAGACCCTTGACAGTGGAGTTATGCTCTGTCCATCTCTGTGTTCTCCATACTCATCATGGGGCCTGACATGTTGTAGGTGCTACAAATTTGTGTTGAAACAAATGACATTTAGAGCAATGAAAAATGAGCTAGCAGGTCCTGAAAAGACTTTTTGTAAGGATTCTAAGGCAGAACCTTAAATGCTTGTTGCTTAGTGGAAGAAATGAGTCTTAAAAGGGTAGACATGGTATGATTCCAGCTATATGACATTTTGGAAAACACAAAGTTATAGAGACAGTAAAAAGGTCTGTGGTCGCCAGGGGCTCACGGGGAGGAAGGGGAGGAAGGACTGGAAGAGCTGAGTACATGAAGCACAGGGAATTTTAGGCTACTGAAACAGTACTATATGTTAATACAATATACTGATGAATACATGTTAAAACCCATCAAACTGTACAACACCAAGCGTGAACACTAAACTATGGACTGTAGTTAATAATAAAGTATCAATATTGCTTCATCAATTTTAACAAATCAGCTACACTAAAACAAGATGTTAATAATAAAGGAAATTGTGTGTAGGGGTAGGAGGTATGGGGGTTGCTATATGGAATGTTAGATATCATTTGCTCAATTATTCTCTAAACCTAAAACTACATTAAAATGCCTATAAATTATTTGAAAATAAAATTTAACAGTGAAAGCAAGGAGTGATGTAGGATAATAGAGTGACACTTTTTCAGAACTGATTTTTAAAAAAGGGACTTTTGAATATAGGTCAATAATAAAAGTGTGAAGTATTTTATATCATTAATTTGTAAGCACCTACCATCTTTCTGACTCCTTTCCTGTGCTTTGTACAATGGAAGTAGCTGATAGAGTATTGGTGTCACGCATAGAGAACATTCTATTCAGGCAGACGTGTTTGAATCCCATCTAGCTGTGAGGTCTTGCTCAGCCTCAGTGTCCCTGTCTGTATGAAGATCACAGAGGGGTGTGCTGAGGATTAAATGAGACACATTATCTAAAGTGCTAGCATAGGGCTTGGCATATAAAGTATGGCTAAAATTCACTCATTTTCTTTATTTTCCCTCTCAAGAGACTAAAAATGAAATAAGTGTTGGACTAAGTCATGGGATAAATTAGGAGGAAGACCAGAGAATGATCACATGTTGGTATAGCTCTGAATTTGAGTTTTAACTTTAAATCTGAGGTCTAGCTCTGGTTTCCATTAAGGTCTATTAGGTTCCATTTGAACAGACACCCTTGGCAGAATTGTCCAAAGAAACTGAGAAACATGGAAAAATATGTTCCCAGATTAAAGGTTTTATTATTTTCTTTTACATACATGGTGTGTACCCCTGCGTGTGTTAAATATATCATATTGTCTAGTCTTTAATGTATATATAATAACCAAATAAAATAAGCTTTCTTTTTTCTTGCAAAAAAGACTGCTTTTTCATCAAGAACTACATATAAACTCACTTCAGCAATTATTTTGGAGAAGGAAATAGGCAACCCACTCCAATATTCTTGCCTGGGAAATCCCAATGACAGAGTAGCCTGGTAGGCTACAGTCCACGGGGTTGTAAAGAGTCAGACACGAGTGAGCGTGTACATATACATAAACTGTTTCTCTGACACATTATCTTCTTTTTTAAACTTATGTGTGATGACAGGTGAAGTGACTTTTCTCAAATTGGGTTTTCTTAGGTAATAGATGATGTCATATGTCAGAAGTGAGGAGGTGAGAAGGTAAAACTATTGAGTTAATGAATATGGGAAAAGCTTGGAAGTGCCTTGATAGGGAATGGGGCACTGATAACAGTATATCATACTTTGTAATCATTTGGCTACGTGTCTCAATTTCCAGGTATTGGTTACCTTGCATCTGTCCCTCCCATCAAGATATAATGTAATACTGAGTGCATGTGTGTGCTAAGTCGCTCAGTCAGACTCTTTGCGGCCCTATGGACTGTAGTCCACCAGGCTCCTCTGCCCATGGAATTTTCCAGGCAAGGATACTGGAGTGGGTTGCCATTTCCTACTTAAGGGGATCTTCCCGACCCAGGACACACCTCTTGTGTCTCCTGCATTGGCAAGTGGATTTTTTACCACTAGTGCCGCCTGGGAAGCCCAATATTGAGTAGTAGGTGCTCAATAAATATTTATTGAAGTGAGTTTATATATAGATCTTGATGAAAAAGCAGTCTTTTTGGTAAGAAAAAAGGGAAGCTTATTTTATTAGGTTATTATATATACATCAAAGACTAGGCAGTATGATATATTTAATACACACAAGGGTACACACCATGTATGCAAAAGTAAAAATGAAACCTTAACCTGGGAACATACATTTCCATGTTTCTCTTTCTCACTTTCTTTGTTTGGACAATTCTGCCTAGCATCTATAAGTTTAAAAGCAGTTCAAAGCAGGGTACAAAGAAAAAAAAAATCCATCTAAAATACCTCAGCTTGACTCTCATCATTTCGTACAAGGTTCAAATGTGATTTGGACACCAACGCACCAAGGTTAGCTTTGTGTGAGGAAGTAAATGTTAGACTGAAATGGGAAACTGAAGTAGGTCATTCTCCTTTTGTTGAGCTTCTCCTTCTTGTCAGAACCACTGGGCTGCATGTTGTTCTTGTTTGTCACTGATAGCCTATCACAAAGCCCCTTCTGTTAGAATGCTGTACCTGAAACTCCCACTGGCCAGCAGAGCATAAACACCAGGGTGGAGCCGCCTTCCCCAATCCTCTCACACACAATAGCTACTGCTGTCACAGCGGCACAATTGAGTGGGTCCTACGGTGGTGTATTTTTCCCCATCATATGCATGACAGAAAGTCTAATGGACCTTGTTCACTTCTTGAGTCACTTTTAAGGTCCTATAAAATGGCCTGTTATCAGTCCCATCAGTGTTTCCAAGATGTCTACCTGGATGTCAGAGAGCCCAGGTAGTACCTATATTTTTAGTCCTCCAGTCAGCAAGAAGATAGTAATTAGCTGAAAAATTAGAAAGGAAAACTGTTTGAATTCCAGAAGGGAAAGCTAAATGCCAGTGGCATTTTGTGATGAATAAAATTCACAGCCTTTAAAAATAGAAGGATTAAAGTGGACTGCATTCTTTTATATAAGATTTAACTATGTGCCTTAACAAAGAGTATGGCTTACTGCCCTTAATAATGAAAATGTTTAAAATGATATGATTTTATACCCAGTTTTCAGATATATTATTCTCTAAGTGCAGTGCTAATTATATCCTGTTATATATTCTGTTATTATCCTGGAATGGGGTATAAGAAAATGGAGAATCATAAAATAACAACATCACAGAGACACTTAAAAAAAAAAACTCTCAGAATTTTAGATATGTTTCTGTTATTTTCTAAGACTTAAATGTTGACATAAATGAAAATGACTTTTTGACAATCAGAGGAAAACTATATCTGATACTACAGATAATACAATCCATCTAGTAGGGTTTTCTATAAGAATCTACTATTTTGGGTTCCCCGTAGTATTTTGACTTCTAAAAATATTTCCTGAAATTCCTAAAACTGTTTTACCTCCGTGAGATGATAAATGATATGTACGTTTTTTTTTTTTACTAAGTATAAATGCTTAGGACTTTACTGTCTAGGTTGTTATTGAACATAATTCTCAGGTCACAAATGCATTTGTACAAACTAATTTCTAGGGCTGTGAGCAATTAATCTTGGTCAGTCTGTGGTTCTCTGTCATCTTGTGGGGAATGTGTTTAAGTTGGGGTCACATAGTCTAAAGTGTTGAGGTGGGGTATATCAGACCAAGAAATCATTTGTGGAGTTGATGGTATCTTCTCATTTCCTATACAGGTTGCTAACCATTTCAAATAGGACTTTGTCAATTTGGTTAACACCCCCCCATCACTTTCCACTGTGCTTTGCCGTGTACAAATCTTTCTGGTTCTTTTAAAATGTGTGAGCATGTGGAAATCTATGAATGTGTCTGTGGTCTATCTTAAATGCTCTGTGCAGCATTTCCTCACTGGCTCCACAGGGATACAGGGCACTTCTCTGCACTCCCAAAAGCCTTTGCTCTCATATCCGTCTCTTGATGGTTCATCCTCCCACAATGGAAACTATTTTTTAAGCCTTGGGAGAAAGACCTCCCTAATTTCCATCATGATTTTGCCTTGGAGGCATCTTGCCTTGTCTCAAGGGGTTGTTATTGTTTAGTTGCTAAGTCGTATCTGACCCATTATTATTTATTATAATAATATAATAAAAACAGACAAAGAAAACAAAAACAGATAGATACGAAGAGCAGATTAATGATTACCAGAGGGGTAGGGGTGGGAAAGGGAAAAATGAGTAAAGGGGGCCTACTTTACTACTTTATGGTGTCAGATGGAAACTAAATTTTTGTTTTGTTCATTTATTATTATTATTAATGGAAACAGTGACAGACTTTATTTTCTTGGGGTCCCAAATCACTGCAGATGGTAACTGCAGCCATGAAATTAAGACACTTGCTCCTTGGAAGAAAAGCTATGACCAACCTAGACAGCATATTAAAAAGCAGAGACATTACTTTGCTGACAAAGGTCTGTTTGGTCAAAGCTTTGGTTTTTCCAACAGTCATGTATGGATGGAGAGTTGGACTGTAAAGAAAGCTGAATGCCGAAGAATTGATGCTTTTGAACTATGGTGTTGGAGAAGACTCTTGAGAGCCCCTAGATGCAAGGAGATCAATCTAGTCAACCTAGAGGAAATCAGTCCTGAATATTCAGTGGAAGGACTGATGCTGAAGTTGAAACTCCAGCACTTTGGCCACCTGATGCGAAGAACTGACTCATTTGAAAAGACCCTGATGCTGGGAAAGATTAAAGGCAGACGGAGAAGGGGATGACAGAGGATGAGATGGTTGGATGGCATCACTGACTTGATAGACTGAGTTTGAGCAAGTTTCTGGAGTTGGTGATGGACAGGGAAGCCTGGAATGCTGCAGTCCATGGGGTTGCAAAGAGTCTGACACGACTGAGCGACTGAACTGATTTTGTATTTCACATGGGCTTCCTAGGTGGCACTGGTGGTAAAGAACCCACCTACCATTGCAGGAGATGGAAGAGGTGTGGGTTTATCCCTGGGTTGGGAAGATCCCCTGGAAGAGGGCATGGCAACCCACTCTAGTATCCTTGCCTGGGGATTCCCATGGACAGGGGAACCTGGTGGGCTCCAGTCCATGAGGCCGCAAAGAGTCAGAAACGACGGAAGTGACTTAGCACAGCAGAAGCACAGCCCACAGAGGTGTTCATAGTATTCTCTTGTAATCTTTTGCATTTCTCTGTTATCTGTTATAATTTCTCTTTAGTTTCTGATTTTATTTATCTGAGCCTTTTCTCTTTTTTTTCTTAGTCTAGTTAGAGCTTTGTCAGTTGTGTTTATCATTTCAAAGAACCAGCTCCTACATCCACCGATCTTTTCTGTTGTCCTTTTAGTCCCTATTTCATTTATTTCCCCTTTGATTTTTACTATTTCTTTTTTTCTACTGACTTTGGGCTTTGTTTTTTCTTCTCTTTCTGGTTCCTTTTAATTTAAGGTTAGCTTGTTTACTTGAGATTTTTGTCTGTTTCTAGTGTAGAAGAGAAAGTGTTAGCCATTCAGTCATGTCCAACTCTTTGTGACCCCATGGACTGTAGCCTGCCAGGCTCCTCTGTTCATGATACTTTCCAGGCAGGAATACTGGGGTGGGTTGCCATTTCCTTCTCCAGGGGATCTTCCCAACCCAGGGATCGAACCTGCATCTCTTATGTCTCCTGCATTGGTGGGTGGGTTCTTTACCACTAGTGCCACCTGGACTAACTGCGTGCTGTAAATTTCCCTCTTAGAGCCACTCTTGCTGCATCCCATAGATTTTGGTATGTTGTATTTTCATTTCTATTTGTCTTCGGGAGTTTTTTGATTTCTCATTTTTCTTTCTTTATCCAGTGGCTTAGGAGCGTTTTGTTTAGTCTCTATGTATTTGTGATTTTTCAACTTTCTTCTTGTTGGTTTCTAATTTTATACCATGTAATTGGAAAAGATGCTTGATATGATTTCAGTCTTCTTAAGTTTACTGGGACTTGTTTTATGTGCCAATGTATGGTCTGTTGTTAAGAATGCTCCATGTGTGCTTGAAAAGAATGTGTATTCTGTTGATTTGGACAGAATGTTCTGTATATATCTATTAAGTTTATATGGTATAATGTTTCATTTAAGGCCCCCATTTCCTTGTTGACTTTTGGTCCGAATGATCTGTTCATTGTTATAAATGAGGTGTTAAAGTTCCCTGCTATTATTGTCCTGCTGTTAGTTTCTCCATTTATATCTGTTAATAATTGCTTTATATATTTTGGTGCTGTTATGTTAGGTGGTATATAAAGTAGTAAATGTTATGTCTTCTTGGTGAATGATCCCTTTCTCGTTATATAATGACTGTCTTTGTCTCTCGATGCTGTTTTTGGCTTGAGGCCTGTTTTGTTGATGAGTGTGGCTTCACCCACGTGCTTCTGGTTGCCATTCATTTGTTCACCTTCCATCCTCTCTCTTTGAACCTGTGTTTGTCTTTAATGCTGAGATGAGTCTCCTGGACGCAGCATATAGTTGGGTCTTATTTCCATCTAGCTATTCTGTGTCTTTTGATTGGTGGATTCAATCCATTTACATTTAGGATGATTATTAATAAATGAGGACATACTTTTGTCTTCTATCTTTTGTTTTCTGGTTGATCTGTATTATCATGTTTTTTTTTCTCCTAAATTTTCCGCCTTCTGTTTCTGTCTGCCATTTTAGCTTGGGTGGTTTTGCAAGATGTTTTTCTCAATTTCCTCTTGTTTTATGTTTCATGTCTCTGCTCTAATTTATGTTTTGTGGTTACCATGAGGTTTTTATAAAAGGTCTTGTAGAGAAAATAGTCTTTTTTTTTTTTGCTGATAGAATCTTTTCTCCATTTGCCTTTATGGGTTCTATACTTTTCCTTTTCCCCTTTTATGCTTTTGTTGTCTCAAGTTATCACTTTTTTATGGTGTAAGTTTGTTACCCCATTGAAGTAACTATTGTTATTTTTTACTTTTTTCTCTTTAAACTTTATGCTATAATTAAATGTTTAACAACCTATTCTGATATAAAGTAGCAGTTTTCTGATTCTATCACCTTTCTCAAAGTTTTGTGTATTTTTGCCTTTTCATTTCAGGTAGAAGATCTCTTTCAACATTTCTTGTAAAGTGAGTCTAGTGGTGATGAACTCCCTCAGTTTTGGTTTCTCTGGAAAGGCCTTTATTTCTCCTTCCTTTCTGAAGGATATCTCTGCTGGATAGAGTATTCTTGGCTGACAATTTAAAACATTTTTCAATATATTGAATTTGTTATTCCAATCTCTCCTGGCCTGTAGTTTCTACTGAGAAATCTGCTTATAGCCTAATGCAGGTTACTTTGTAAGCTGCTGACTTTTTCTCTGTGCATGCATGATCAGTTGCTCAGTCATATTTGATTCTTTGTGACTCTTTGGACTGTAGCCCAACAGGCTCTTCTGTCCATGGGATTTTTCAGGCTAGAATACTGGAGTGGGTTGTCATTTCCTACTCTAGGGGATCTTCCGGACCCAAGGATTAAACCCATGTCTCCTGCATCTCCTGCCTTGCAGGCAGATTTTTCACTGCTGAGTCATTGGGAAATCCCTTTTTTTCTCGCTGCCTTTAAAATTTTTTCTTTATCTTTGACTTTTGACAGTTTTAATATAATGTATCATAGAGGTCTTTTTGTGTTGAGATAATTAGGTGTTCTTTTAGCTTTGTGAATTTGTATATCCAGTTTCTTCTCCAGATTTGGAAACTTTTCAAGTATTATTTCTTCACATAAACTTTCTCCTCTCTTTTCCTTCTAGAATAAATATCCTTGTGTTGCCTTTCTGAATTCAGTCAGATAGTTCTTGTAGAAATTTTTCATTTTAAGATACTTAGTTTTCTTTCCTATTCTACCTGAGCCATTTCTAGATTTCTCTTTTAGCATGCTAATTCTCTCTCCCATGGGGTCTTCTCTATGTTCAATGTTTTTTTAAATGGGTTCTTCACTTCATTTATTGACTTCTTCAGTTTCAGAATTTCCATTTGACTCTTTTTTAGTTTCAGTTTCTTTGGCAAAGTATTTATTCTGTTCAGTAATTTTATTCCTGATATCATTGAACTGGCTTTCTGGGTTTTTTTTTTTTTTTTTTTTTTTGTAGTTCATTGAGTTTCTCTATGAGAGTTATTTTGAATTCTTTATCAGTTAGAACATAATATTCTGAAACTTTAACTTTAGTTTCTGGAATATTGTCATTTTATTTTTGTGATACCATGTTACCATGGGGTTTCATGGTACTTCATGGTTTTTTTCTCTGCTGATCCATTTCTTTTTTTAGAGTTTTTTAAACTTTGATTCTAGCAGTTCAGCAAATTTTTTCCAGTAGGTGGCACTGCATCTCAAGTTTGCACCCCCACCCCCACCCTAACCTGAGCTGCCTCTGGCAATATTTGAAAATTGGCACTCCCCCCCCCCCCCCCCCCCCCCCCCCCGCCCCGCACCACCTCTGCTGGAGGTTGCAGGCACCCTTGTTGCTGCTTGTGCCTCCAAGTTTGCACGTGCCTTTCTGCTGCGCGACTGGGATGGTGGGTGCCTCTGTGACATCTGGGGCTGCCTGGGTCCTGGGCACTGCTTCTGTGGTGGAGGGTGGTAGGGGATAGTGTGGGGAACCAGCGTTGTGGGCACCTCTGCCGTGTCTGGAGTTGTCACCTTCATGGGCTACAGGCTAGGGGCAGGGGCTGGAGTGTGGGCGCTGCTGTGACCGGAGGGATGAACCCTGCCACCACTGCTTCCTGGTTCCCTGTGGCCATAGGTGATGCTGAGACAGGGAGACTGGAGTCACATGTGCCCGTTTCTGCTGTCACTGGGTCCTCTGGGGCTGCAGGCTCATCCATCACAGAAGGGTGATGGGATCATAGGCACCACCTATCCTGTTCCCCCATTTCCACTTCTTCTCTGTGTTCCAGCACCACCCCACCCCCATTTCTGATGTACAGGTGTGTGGATCTCTCTGGTGTCCTGGTGTGTTGGGCAGAGAAACCTATGTTGAGTTTTGGATGTTTTACTAGTAGTAGACTGGATGGGCGAGACAGAGGAGCGTCTAAGTCCACTATGATGCTGACATCACTCCCTGAAATGCCATTTCCAAAATTTTTAAATGGAAATCATGGTCAGGTATCTGTGATGTTTGGCTGCATGATTGTGCATAAAATTTTTTAAAATGTTACGAGACTTCAGGTCAAGGAATTGTGAAGGCACATTACATAGAACTGTAAGTTGAACTCTGTTCTAGGACAGTGCTTTTCAGTGTGATTTCCAGGTCAGCATTATAAGAAACCTACTAGAAATTCAATTATCCCAGATATACTGAATAAGGAACTCTGGGCACATGCCCTCCTATCTGTGTTTCAACAAGTCTTTTGTGTAATTCTGATGCTTGTTAAAATTTGAGAAACCCTGAACTGAGGATGGTTAGCTCAAATCAAGTGAGAGATTCAATTTTATAAAATCTTGGGGTTTGATTTTCTCATTTAGCATTAAGAAATACACTCTACTTAATCCAGTGGGAAGAGCACCCTTTTGTCTTATTCTATTTAGAGCAAACTACAGACATGCCCCAGCTATTTTCACATGGTTAGTAGGTCACACCATTTGGCTAAGATCTTATCATTTGCTCAAGAAGAAAAGAGGTATGTCCAAGTGTTTATACATATTGCACATTCCCCATGAAGCAATATGCAAGATGGATAACTATACAGGCTCTCTGGAAAGACAGCTGGCATCAAAGCACCAGATTCATCTTTTACTGTGTGACCTTCATCAAATTTTAAGCTTCTCAGTACCTCGGTCTCCTCATCTATAAATTAAGATCGCACTGTAATACTCTCTACCTCCTAGAGGTAGAATTAGATAATACTGACGTTTGAGATAACAGGTTAGATGCTTACAGCAGGGCCTAGCACTGATTCAGTTCAGTTCAGTTCAGTCGCTCAGTCATGTCTGACTCTTTGTGACCCCATTGAATGCAGCACGCCAGGCTTCCCTGTCCATCGCCAACTCCTGGAGCCTACTCAAACTCATGTCAATCCTGTCAGTGATGCCATCCAGCCATCTCATTCTCTGTCATTCCCTTCTCTTCCTGCCTTCAATCTTTCCCAGCATCGGGATCTTTTCCAATGAGTTGGTTCTTCGTATCAGGTGGACAAAGTATTGGAGTTTTAGCTTTAGAATCAGTCCTTCCAATGAATATTCACGACTGATTTCCTCTAGGATTGACAGGTTGGATCTCCTTGCAGTCCAAGGGACTCTCTCAACAGTCTTCTCCAACATCACAGTTCA
Organism: Muntiacus reevesi; assembly: GCF_963930625.1. Taxonomy (NCBI): domain Eukaryota; kingdom Metazoa; phylum Chordata; class Mammalia; order Artiodactyla; family Cervidae; genus Muntiacus; species Muntiacus reevesi. The sequence continues at coordinate 29,289,494 of NC_089264.1, forward strand.
AAAGCATCAATTCTTTGGCACTCAGCTTTCTTTATAGTCCAACTCTCACATCCATACATAACTATTGGAAAAACCATAGCTTTGACTAGATGGACCTTTGTTGGTAAAGTAATATCTCTGCTTTTTAATATGCTGTCTAAGTTGGTCATAGCTTTTCTTGCAAGGAGCAAGTGTCTTTTAATTTCATGGCTGCAGTCACCATCTGCAGTGATTTTGGAGCCCCCCAAAATAAAATCTCTTACTATTTCCATTTTTTCCCCATCTATTTGCCATGATGTGATGGGACCAAACTCCATGATCTTAGTTTTTTGAATGTTGAGTTTTAAGCCAACTTTTTCACTCTCCTCTTTCACTTTCATCAAGAGACTCTTTAGTTCTTCTTTGCTTTCTGCCATAAGGGTGGTGTCATCTGCGTTATCTGAGGTTACTGATAATTCTCCTGGCAATCTTGATTCCAGCTTGTGCATCATCTAGTCCGGCATTTTGCATGATGAGAGCTGAGAAAAGAAGAGAAGCTAAAGGCAAAGGAGCAAAGGAAAGATACACCCATTTGAATGCTGTGTTCCAAAGAATAGCAAGGAGAGATTAGAAAGCATTCCTCAACAGTCAGCACAAAGAAATAGAGGAAAATAATAGAATGGGAAAGACTAGAGATCTCTTCAAGAAAATTAGAGATACCAAGGGAACATTTCATGCAAAGATGGACTCAATAAAGGACAGAAATGGTATGGACCTAACAGAAGCAGAAGATACTAAGAAGAGGTGGCAAGAATACACAAGAATACACTATACAAAAAAATAAAAGAAAGCACTGGTTAGTGCCTAATAAACGTTAACAGGTTCTGAGTTGAGTGCAGGCTGGGCTTTGTTCTAAGGTTCAGAGTCAAGACAAACATCATCTCTGCACCGAAGGAGTTTGTTATCCCAGTAGGAAGAACCAGACATGTAAATTTATAATCCTCAAAGGTATTAGTGACTCTAGAATCACACCTTGGAAAAATAAGAACATAGCGATTGGACAAGGGGTCTTGAAAAGACAGTTCAAGTGTTGTGAGCAGATCCAATGCCATGACTTTTGTAGGGTCAACAAAATGCTCTTAATTTTAGTGAAAGCACCAATAACTAGTATCTGTTTTCACTTACTATTTATCAGGCCCTGTTAATTATCTCATTTAGTCTTCTGAGAAGGTTATGAGACAAGTACTTGTTTTATTGCCACTTTACAAACTAAGAAACTGGGACTTAATAAAAAGTAACTCACTCAGGGAAACAGAGGTGGGAGTTCTGACTTAGGGATCCATCTTATTCCTTAGGATGTGCTTACTATTTAAATGAAACTCTTGTAAATAGTTTTAATCTCTTTCACCAATTTAATTCCTTCTGTTTCACAAGTTTTAAATAAGAATAAACAAATCTAAAGAAATGTAATGACTTGCCCTAGGGTAAAATCCCCCCACCTATTTTTAATAGTTGTTAGTTGCTCTTTTAGTCTTTAGTGAAAGTCACTCAGTCGTGCCCAACTCTTCGCAAGCCTATGGACTGTACAGTCCATGAAATTCTCCAGGCCAGAATACTGGAGTGGGGGTAGCCTTTCCCTTCTCTAGGGGATCTTCCCAACTCAGGGATCGAAGCCAGTCTCCAGCATTGCAGGCAGATTCTTTACCAGCTGAGCCACAGGGAAGCATTAATTGCTCAGTTTTGTCCAACTTTTTGTGACCCTATGGATAATAGCCCGCCAGGCTCCTCTGTCCATGGAATTTTCCAGGCAAGAATACTGGCGTGGGTTGCATTCCTTCTCTAAAGGATCTTCCTAACCCAAGCATTGAACCTGGGTCTTCCGCATTGGAGGCAGATTCTTTACCATCTGAGCCACCAGGGAAGCCCATTTTTAACACAGAGGATTGTAATTTAAGACTCTAACATTTCTTCCCATTTATATTTGCTTCTTGAATTAACCAAACTGCCATCTTCTGGCTCATTAATAAAATAAAAGAACAGAAGATGACACACAGAAAGAAGGCTTCTGTTTTGAACAAAGAGCTTTATAAAGTGAGAAATACTTCAAAACTGATGCAGAATTGGTGCAGAGGGGTACTTAAGATTGCAGTGCTGAGCCACCCAACCCAAGCCAGTCAGAGAATTCCCTCCTTGCAGTGTCAGTATTCCTCATCCCCCTTTCTGACAACTTCAGCTCTCAGTTATTTAAAACTTCTCCCTGTTAAATTCCCCCTGAGTTTGAACAGTTTATCAATCTCATCCAAAGAATCTCAATTTATTGAGAAAAGGACTAAAAATCAACTATTCATCACTTATAATAAATAATTTATTTTACAAGTAATTTCAGCTAAATAATTCCATTTGTATAGGAAATAAACTTTAAGAAGATGAACTAAAAAGAAAAATAAAAAAATTATCTCCCAGCAAGCAAAAACAAGAGAAGGCTTTACTTAGCTAATGTGTTTTTGAAAGGAATAAATCTTTCACTAGCCTTTCATAAAAAGAGCCTGTAGTGGAGAGTGAACAAGGCAAAGAATCAGTCATGATTTACATCTTAATGATGTTCTGAAATTTATTAATATTTGAAAGTAGATGCCACCTTTAAAAGTGAAGACTAATGCCGTTTGGCTTCCCTTTTCTGCCCTCGGATGAGAAATATGTAAATATTTTGTATGTTTTCCCTTGGTTTTGAGACTGACACAATACATAGGTCAGTAAAGTTGACAACATCTAAATTGTTAAGAGATTTTTTTCTAGGTCTTCTGGGAACGGTAAAACAGGATACAGTCTTTTATTCTCATTTCCCTTCATGAAATGTACTCCCTTCTCTTCAGAACACATGATAGTTTCTGTGCATACAGATAGGTCCTAACAAGGCTTCTCTGACATTTAAGCATCTAACCTTCCTTGCAGGACAGCCTGTTTGTCCTTTTAAACTTGGCTGCTGGGACAAATGCAAAGGAACCACTGTGTGACTTTTTGCTTATCTTCTGTACCCAAGCCTACAGAGTTAGTGCTTGAGTGTGTCAGGTATCACCCAGGGACTTAAGAACAAGGCTTTTTACAGTTAACCCAATCCTATGACCTGTACTACACTGCCTTTGATTTGAAGGCAGTTTAGTTAACTACCAAGGCTGCCTACTACATTAATCGGAATCAAGTTCACCTGTGATGTGGGCACACAATAATTCCTCGTTTTCTGCATAATAGCTTTAAGCATACTTCATTACATGCTGGAATAAATTTGCCAGTGGGAAACAGCAGTTTTTTCTTTTTGTATATGCTGCTTCAGCAGAGCTGGTTTCTTATTTTTAACTTTCTATTTGGAAATAATTTCAATCTTTCAAGAGATTCAAGAAAAAGTATAGTTCAAATAACATCCTGATACTTTGTTACAAAGATACATTCATTACAGTTATTTGACCTCATTTGATTAATCACTAGTTCAAGTTCTCTCTCAGCCTGTTTCTGCATGTTCAGTACAGTCACTCAGTCATGTCCTACTCTTTGTGACCCCATGTACTGCAGCACGCCAGGCTTCTCTGTTCATCACCAATTCCTGAAACTTGCTCAAACTCATGTCCATTGAGTCGGTGATGCCACCCAACAATATCATTCTCTGTCATCCCCTTCTCCTCCTGCCTTCAATCTTTCCCAGCATCAAGGTCTTTTCCAGTGAGTCAGTTCTTCTCATCAGATGGCCAAAGTATTGGAACTTCAGCTTTAACATCAGTCCTTCCAAAGAATATTCAGGACTGATCTCCTTTAGGATGGACTGGTTAGATCCCTTTGCAGTCCAAGGGACTCTCAACAGTCTTCTCCAACATCACAGTTCAAAAGCATCAATTCGTTGGCACTCAGCTTTCTCTATAGTCCAACTCTCACATCCATACATGACTACTGGAAAAAACCATAGCTTTGACTAGATGGACTTTTGTCGATAAAGTAATGTCTCTGCTTTCTAATATGCTGTCTAGGTTGGCCATAGCTTTTCTTGCAAGGAGCAAGTGTCTTTTAATTTCATGGCTGCAGTCACCATCTCCAGTGACTTTGGAGCTCAAGAAAATAAACCTTGTCACTGTTTCCATTGTTTCCCCATCTATTGCCATGAAGTGATGGGACCAAATGCCATGGTCTTACTTTTTTGAATGTTGAGTTTTAAACCTTTTTCACTCTTCTCTTTCACTTTCATCAGGAGGCTTTTTAATTCCTCTTCGCTTTCTGCCATAAGAGTGGTGTCATCTGCCTAAAGAGGTTATTGATATTTCTCCCAGCAATCTTGATTCCAGCTTGTGCTTCATCCAGCCCAGTATTTCGTCTGATGTACTCTGCATATAAGTTAAATAAGCAGTGTGACAATATGCAGCCTTGATGTACTCCTTTCCCAATTTGGAACCAGTCTGTTCCATGTCTGGTTCTAACTGCTGCTCCTTGACCTGCATACAAATTTCTCAGGAGACAGGTAAGATGGTCTAGTATTCCCATGTCTTTAAGAATTTTCCACAGTTTGTTATGATCCACACAATCAAGGGCTTTGGCATAGTCAATAAAGCAATAGATGTTTTTCTGGAATTCTCTTGCTTTTTCTATGATCCAATGGGTGTTGGCAATTTGATCTCTGGTTCCTCTGCCTTTTCTAAATCCAGCTTGCACACACATAAATTCTGAACCACAGGGCAAGTTTTATACACACACACACACACACACACACACACACACACACACACATATATATATCATGGTCCTTTATTGGTTATACTTCTGTGGATATTTCTTAAGAATAGACACATTATCTTACATAGCCACAGTTCAGTTAACAACTTCAGTAAATTTAAGACTGATAGAATACCTTTATCATATATACCATTCTTCAACTTCAGTATTAGGAACTGAAATTAGAATACAATACCTTTTCCCTCTACAGTTGAGGGTCCACTCTAGGATGTGGTATTATGTTTAGTTCTCATGTCTTTGTAGTCTTTTAAAATCCAGAACATTTCTATTATCTTTTTTTTTAAACTTATGTTAGAACATAGTTAATTAACCATGTTGTGCCAGTGTCAGGTGAATAGCAAAGTGACTCAGTTACACAGATATATATATCTATTCTTTTTCAAATTCTTTTGAATTGTAAAGGATATTCTGTAAAACCAATTAGGTTATTGCAAAATATTGAGCAGCATTCCCTGTGCTATACAATAGGTTTTTGTTGGTTATCTATTTAAAATATAGCAGCATGTATATGTCAGTCCCAAACTCCCAATCTATCCACCCCTGCCCTGACCTCCTTGGTAACCATGTTTGTTCTCTGGGTCCATTTGTGCTTTATAAATAAGTTCATTTGTATCATTTTTTTAGATTCCACATATAAGCAGTATAATATGATATTTGTCTTTCTCTGACTTACTTCACTTTATATAATAATCTCCAGGTCCATCCATGTTGTTAAACAAAGGGTATTATTTCATTCTTTTTAATGGCCTAGTAATATTCCATTGTATATATGTACCACATCTTAATCCATTCATCTGTCAGTGAACATTTAGTTTGCTTCCACATCTTGGCTATTGTAGATAACACTGCAGTGAACATTGGGATGCATATATCCTTTTGAACCTTGTTTTTCTTTGTATATATACCCAGAAATGGGATTGCTGGATCAGATGGTAGCTCTGTTTTTAGTTTTTTTCAGAAAACTCTATATTCTTCTCCATATTGGCTATACCAATTTACCTTCCCACCAACAGTGTAGGAGGGTTCCGTTTTCTCCACATCCTTTCCAGCATTTATTATTTGTAAAATTTTTTTGATGGTGGCCATTCTGACTAGGGTGAGGTGGTATTTCACTGTAGTTTTGATTTGCAGTCTCTGTAGTCTTTTAAAATCCAGAACATTTCCATTACCTTACTTTGTGATTTTATGCTATTGACATTTTGAAGACTACAATCTCCCATTAAAAAAAAAAAAAAAAAGCTTTTATTTTTAAAGAGTGTTCCTCATTTGGAATTTATCTAATATTAACTTATGCTGCTTATATTTTCTAAGTCTCTTTGCCAGAATGCTACCTGGGTGACATTATGGCCTTCTCAGGGTACCTCATCTGAAGGCATGTGATGTCTATATACTCCTCATTGGTGATGTTAATTTTCATAACCCAATCAATGTATTGTCTAATTTCTCCACTGTATAATTGTCATTTTCCCATTGGAACTAATAGGCGGTCTATGCTAAGACCCTTTGTGCATGCATGCTAAGTCACTTTAGTTGTGTCAGATGCTTTGCAACCTCATGGACTGCAGCCCACCAGGCTCCTCTGTCCAAAGGAATCTCCAGGCAAGAATACTGGAGTGGTTTGCCATGCAATTCTCCAAAGACCCTTAAAGACAGTGCAAATAACATGCCATTCATCATAATTTCTCCCCATATATATTGTTCATTGATGATTCTTGCCTGATCTAGTCTTTACTGTGATGATTACATAATGCTGATTTTCTATCTCTTGCACTCCCTTCTTATTTGCCAGTTGGCATTTAACGTTTTAATGTAATCTAGCATACTCCCTTCTCCCATCTTTGCTTATTTATCTGTTTATAATTGATATGAATCTTGATTTCAAATTTTTGACTTGCTTATAATTCATTAGTGTACTTAATTATTTTGTGTTCAAGTTGTTCTTGATTTGACCAGTGGAGTACCTTCAAGCAATCTCCCTAGTCTTTGTAATGTACTCCACTATTTATTTATTTTTAGCACTTCCTTACTTCTGGCCTAACAAGATATTGTAGCTCATCTTGTATATCCTGTGCCAGCTCTGAACTCAGCCATTTCTCTAAGAAGTCTTGATTCCTTTTGGTGCAGAATAGTATTAGAGACCAAGATCTAGGTACTGGGTATACCAAGAGGGATATTTTGTTTTAAGTATAGTTGACTTACAACATTGTATTAGTTTCTAGTGTACAGCAAAGTGATTGAGATATATATAGATACACACACACACACACACACACGCATGTATATATACACAAATATTTTTCATATCCTTTTCCATATTACAGGATAGAGGGCTATTTTTAATAGACTCATAAGATGAAAAATATCTTGAGATTTTACTTAGTTGAGCTGTGATATCATTAAATTATTTCAAGTTGAATTCTGCATGTTCAGAAAAGACATAAAGCTTAAATTTAAAAATATTGAAACAAATAAATGTACACCTTATCTAGAATGCTTTTTGCTTATTTTGTTTAGAACGTCATAAAGCATAAGAGGAAGTATTCAGCTCTGTGCTGTGTGTGCTGTGCTTAGTCACTCAGTTGTGTCTGACTTTTTGCAACGACATGGACTGTAGTCTGCCAGGCTCCTGTGTCCTTGGAGATTCTGCAGGCAAGAATACTGGAATTGGTTGTCATGCCCTCCTCTAGGGGATCTTCCTGACCCAGGGATCAAACGCAGGTCTCTCACATTGCAAGCAGATTCTTCTTTTTTTTTTTTTTTTCCATTTATTTTTATTAGTTGGAGGCTAATTACTTTACAATATTGTAGTGGTTTTTGCCATACATTGACATGAATCAGCCATGGATTTACATGTGTTCCCCATCTCGATCCCCCCTCCCACCTCCCTCCCCATCCCATCCCTCTGGGTCTTCCCAGTGCACCAGCCCTGAGCACTTGTCTCATGTATCCAACCTGGGCTGGTGGTCTGCTTCACCTTTGATAGTATACTTGTTTCATTGCTGTTCTCTCAGAACATCCCACCCTCGCCTTCTCCAAAAACAAAGTCTCAAAGTCTGTTCTGTACATCTGTGTCTCTTTTTCTGTTTTGCACATAGGATTATCATTACCATCTTTTTAAATTCCATATATATGCGTTAGTACACTGTATTGGTCTTTATCTTTCTGGCTTACTTCACTCTGTATAATGGGCTCCAGTTTCATCCATCTCATTAGAACTGATTCAAATGAATTCTTTTTAATGACTGAGTAATATTCCATTGTGTATATGTACCATAGCTTCCTTATCCATTCGTCTGCTGATGGGCATCTAGGTTGCTTCCATGTCCTGGCTATTATAAACAGTGCTGCAATGAACATTGGGTTGCACGTGTCTCTTTCAGATCTGGTTTCCTCGGTGTGTATGCCCAGGAGTGGTATTGCTGGGTCATATGGCAGTTCTATTTCCAGTTTTTTAAGGAATCTCCACACTGTTCTCCATGGCGGCTGTACTAGTTTGCATTCCCACCAACAATGTAAGAGGGTTCCCTTTTCTCCACATCCTCTCCAGAATTTATTGCTTGTAGACTTTTGGATAGCAGCCATTCTGACTGGCGTGTAATGGTACCTCGTTGTGGTTTTGATTTTCATTTCTCTGATAGTGAGTGATGTTGAGCATCTTTTCATGCGTTTGTTAGCCATCTGTATGTCTTCTTTGGAGAAGTGTCTATTTAGTTCTTTGGCCCATTTTTTGAGTGGGTCATTTATTTTTCTGGAATTGAGCTGCAAGAGCTACTTGCATATTTTTGAGATTAATCCTTTGTCTGTTTCTTCATTTGCTATTATTTTCTCCCATTCTGAGGGCTGTATTTTCACTTTGCTTATAGTTTCCTTTGTTGTGCAAAAGCTTTTAAGTTTCATTAGGTCCCATTTGTTTATTTTTGCTTTTATTTCCAATATTCTGGGAGGTGGGTCATAGAAGATCCTGCTGTGATTTATGTCGGAGAGTGTTTTGCCTATGTTCTCCTCTAGGAGTTTTATAGTTTCTGGTCTTACATTTAGATCTTTAATCCATTTTGAGATTATTTTTGTGTATGGTGTTAGAAGGTGTTCTAGTTTCATTCTTTTACAAATGGTTGACCAGTTTTCCCAGCACCACTTGTTAAAGAGGTTGTCTTTTTTCCATTGTATATCCTTGCCTCCTTTGTCAAAGATAAGTTGTCCATAGGTACATGGATTTATCTCCAGGCTTTCAATTCTGTTCTATTGATCTATATTTCTGTCTTTGTGCCAGTACCATACTGTCTTGATGACATTGGCTTTGTAGTAGAGCCTGAAATCAGGCAGGTTGATTCCTCCAGTTCCATTCTTCTTTCTCAAGATTGTTTTGGCTATTTGATATTTTTTGTATTTCCATACAATTTGTGAAATTATTTGTTCTAGTTCTGTGAAAAATACCATTGGTAGCTTGATAGGGATTGCATTGAATCTATAGAGTGCTTTGGGTAGTATAGCCATTTTCACAATATTGATTCTTCCAATCCATGAACATGGTATATTTCTCCATCTATTTGTGTCCTCTTTGATTTCTTTCATCAGTGTTTTATAGTTTTCTATATATAAGTCTTTCATTTCTTTAGGTAGATATACTCCTAAGTATTTTATTCTTTTTGTTGCAGTGGTGAATGGTATTGTTTCCTTAATTTCTCTTTCTGTTTTCTCATTGTTAGCGTATAGGAATGCAAGGGACTTCTGTGTGTTAATTTTATATCCTGCAACATTACTGTATTCATTGATTAGCTCTAGTAATTTTCTGGTAGAGGGATTTTCTATGTCTTTAGGGATTTCTATGTAGAGGATCATGTCGTCTGCAAATAGTGAGAGTTTTACTTCTTCTTTTCCTATCTGGATTCTTTATTTCTTTACTGCTCTGATTGCTGTGACCAACACTTTCACCTTTTTCACAAGTGCACATGGAACTTTCTCCAGAATAAATCACATCCTGGGCCATAAATCTAGCCTTGGTAAATTCAAAAAAATTGAAATCATTACAGTCATCTTTTCGACCACAATGCAGTAAGATTTGATCTCAATTACAGGAAAAAAACTACTAAAAATTCGAACATATGGAGGCTAAATAATATGCTTCTGAATAATGAACAAATCATAGAAGAAATTAAAAAAGAAATCAAAATATGCCTAAAAAATGAATGAAAATGAAAACACAACAACCCAAAACCTATGGGACACTGTAAAAGCAGTGCTAAGGGGAAGGTTCATAGCAATACAGGCTTACCTCAAGAAACAAGAAAAAAATCAAATAAATAACCTAACCCTACACCTAAAGCAACTAGAGAAGGAAGAAATGAAGAACCACAGGATTAGTAGAAAGAAAGAAATCTTAACAATTAGGGCAGAAATAAATGCAAAAGAAACAAAAGAGACCATAGCAAAAATCAACAAAGCTAAAAGTTGGTTTTTTGAAAAGGTAAATAAAATTGACAAGCTGTTAGCCAGACTCATCAAGAAACAAAGGGAGAAGAACCAAATCAACAAAATTAGAAATGAAAATGGAGAGATCACAACAATGAAATGAAAATTAAAAATGAAAATTGAGAGATCACAACAGACAACTCTGAAATACAAAGGATCATAAGAGACTACTACCAGCAGCTCTATGTCAACAAAATGAACAACTTGGAAGAAATGGACAAATTCTTAGAAAAGTATAACTTTCCAAAACTGAACCAGGAAGAAATAGAAGATCTTAACAGATCCATCGCAAGTATGGAAATCAAAACTGTAATCAGAAATCTTCCAGCAAACCGGCAGGCAGATTCTTTACCATCTGAACCACCAGAGAAGCCCAAGAATACTGGAGTGGGTACCCTGTCCCTTCTGCAGGGGATCTTCCCAAACCCAGGAATTGAACTGGGATTTCCTGCATTTCAGGCAGATTCTTTACCAGCTGAGCTACCAGGGAAGCCCATTCAGCTCTAACATCCTAGGTTTATTTTATTGCTATGGTATAACCACTACCAGGAAGCTTGGTTTTCAAATAATATGTGAACTTATTGATTTGTTTTATGGTAGTACCCCTTAATGGCTAGCGTACAGAAACATGACCACATTTAGAAATGATGACACCCTCGTCACAGGCCTCTCTGCCTTGTATGGGTCACAGGAGTGGTGTATCAGCAAGGCAGGACTCCTGGAGCCCATCCTATAGTGTTGCAAATGCACGGAGGGTAAACAGGGTCCTTTCAGCATTATTTCACCAACTCCTTAGGTCCAGTTTGACTTTTAAATACACAGTGCCTTTTTTTCTGGCCAAATTTCTTAATTTGATTCTCAAAAAGCCTGCTTCAGTAGTTGATTTTCTTTGAAAGGATATTTCAGTGGCTTCCTCAGGGTAATTGGCTTATATTCAACTTGAAGGTTTTATTAAGGAGAATTTTAAATAAAGTGCCTTTCAACCTTGAGTAATAAATCAGTTTCTATACCAGAGTTATGGCAATGCCTTGAATTGTGTTAATACTACTGACTATTTCAATAAGGTCATACTAATTCATATTGCAACAAAATTATAAATGCCACCTGAATTATTAAAACCACATAGACATTGATTTTATGTTATTTTGTAGACACTGTAGCATGGATGTACAAAGAACAAAGAAAAACTTGCTCTACAATCATAATGCAAAGTTGATGATTTAAATTAAAATACCACAGACATACATTCATAAAACCATAACTGAATATTCATACCCATAATCACCCTCCCATACAATTATTTAGCCTTCTACTATGGGGACAGGTTTTCTGTTTCCATAATCAATAGTTGGGTTATCCAATGGACTATACGCCACTGGTGGGGGTAAAGAAAATCAGGGCACATAATATACTATATCATAAAAAGGGTCTAGAAGATGAGGTGACATGTGCTTAGCCTTTTATTCCTATTAGGATTTATTTGGCAATCCTTCTCAATTTAGCCCACAAATCAAGGATAATCTTAACTAAAAACTGTAGAGTTGCATTAACTGTTAATGAGAAATACATATCTAAGAAATAACTCAAAATTCATAAGTTTTAGAAGAAATATGATTAAGATATCAAAGGTTTTTAATTAGAAAAACTTAGTAAGTCCCCTTTAAAACTAGACTAGGTATACATGGGAACCTCACCCTGCCTATCAATTACCATTGAGGTATAAAGTAATACAATACTTACATTTTGTTTTGTATTTGAAAAGACCACAAAGAACATTTCTAATGACTAGAAATTCTTAGTTTGCATTAATTGTCTGTGATTTATGTAAAGACCCTGGAACTCTCCTATCTGTCCTCATGCATTCATTAATTGATTTACTTATTCATATTTGCTGTGCAATATCTGAAAATATGCCAGTCATATCAGTTCTTTAAAGATTTTGGTCCCTCTTAAAATTTAAAAAATAATAAAATGTAAGACTCTGAACCATTCAGATCATTAAAGACATCTTGAACTTTGAATGGATCCTAAACAAACCTATCCTTTGTTATGTTATTGTATACATACTATATGCCATAGCTAAGTGCTATTGAAGAGCACTGTACCAAGTACAGAGGAAATTGGAGAAAAAAGTAGAAAATATAAATTCTGCCTAGAGGGAATTCAAAGGAAAATAGTAGACACAGAGTAAGCTCAAATAAATATGAACTATGAATGTACCTACCAAAATAGTGTTAACTTTAACTATTTCAGTGCCATTCACAGAATTGTCTTAGGAAGGAAAGAAGAATATTTTCTAACATAGTTTTTGCAGTCAAGGAAGGAATAGTGAAAGGATGAGCTACTTTTGCTACTTTATAGAAAGTAGTCAAGGACAAAAAGGGACACACCAGTCCAGCAAAAGAAATGGTCCCAGATAAAATCCAAGCATAAAGCTGGTCAATTAATAACCAATGTTGGAAGAAAGTTAATAAACTTTAATAAAACATTTGTTGTAAATTTTTATTTCATGCTTCACTGGTAAAAAATATGGTCTATTTTTAGAAAGTTTCTATAGCCAACAGCTATGAATTGTCTGTTTCTGACAATAGTCATATTCTCCTCTCTACCTTAATTAAAAATGCTGATGAGTTAGATGTCATTGAATTGCAGTTTTTTTATAGGCCATGATTTAGAAAAAATGGATGGTGCTTTATTCCTATTACTGAAACACTCACAAGTATCAATTCTAAAATGTCCTTTAAGCAAGACTTGGAAGGCAATATATACATGATGTTATATCATAAGAGATAATCACTAACATTAAATTTTATATCACTTTTCTGAATGGCTGTTATAGTCAGCAGGTGACTTGGTTCAATTCTTAAACAGGTCTAGACTATAGAACCAACTGCCTTATGACTGTGATAGCTGTTTAGGGTGGTTACTCATTCATTGATATTTGGTATGAGTCCCACTACTGTTAGGCAACAGGTGTTGGTTCTATAATCTCTGCACAAGAGTCAACATTCTTATTTTGTTTTATCACAGCCAGTAGGCTCCATGGTTGGGTAAACTTTATGAGACTCATAACATGAATTGAAAGGTGTCAGAGCTTTTCTGAACATACTTTTTCAATAAGAATAGCTAACATCTCATGAGGGCATACTATTAATACATGCCATAACATTAGGCATTTTATAAAAAAAACTGATTAATCATTATAGAAACCTATAAATATTGTTATCTCTGATTATAGAAAAGAAACAAGACACAGTCACATAGCTATTAAGTAGTTGAGCAGAATCTCAAAGTCAGGTTTGACTCCAGAGTATGTATTCTTTTAACCACTGTGCTTACGTCAGACAGTGAACAAATATCAGTGTGGTTGTTTTTACGGCATAGGAACTGCATATGACATGAAGCTTCTTGTTGGACATTGGATCTTAGTGAGAGAATTGGTTGAATGGATGGGAGAAAATGTGAATTCCTAGTTATGAGCTGAATGGAGCAGGTCTGATAATTAAACAAGCTAACACACCAAACCTACCAACACATGTTGGGAACACTTATCCCAATCACATCAATATAAAATATGAAAATTCTATTACGTTCACAGCCACTGTTTCAAATAATGGAACTCAAAAAAAAAAAATCTTACCAAAAAAAACTCACCAAGGCTATGTAATAACTGATGAAATTACTTGCTACTACCCAAGCAAGACTGTGACAAGTATGGCTCAGAATTTTGCATCTAAATTCACAATCTTAGTTGAAAAAGTTGAATGGACTTTAAAAGAGAACATGCTTCAAAAAAGAAAAAGAGCAATACAACTCAAATATCTGAAAAAGATTATCTAGTAATAGGCAATTTCAAATGAAATGGTTTTGACATAAAGCTCAATTGAAAAATTTAGGAAGCTGGTTATAAAATTAAAAGCATTATAAACATGAATTAAATATTTTCAAACACAAGACACTTAAGTGTAAATCCATATACTATCTGATTTATTATAAACTCATACAGTATGATGCCAATAAAACCATTCTATATCAAAAGGGACAAACCCTTGTACGTTCCCATATGCCATGTGTTACAGGCAGTTTCGTGCACCTGCTGTGGGTGTGTTTTTAGTACTAAAAATTCACTTACTGAAAAGCCATTATAGATACAAATTATCTCGAATTTAAAGCCTTTTTACATATATGTCTCTGGTATGAACCAGGATAATTTAAGCCAAAACAAAAATATTAAACAAAAGGCAAAAAAGCTTTTGAAAGAATTGGAGAAACAGTTCTATTAGCATCATATAGAAGTTTATGACTTTATGTGTGCAAATATCAGATGTTAATAGATGATGAGAAGTTTTGGTAATACTCAAGTATTCCCTTTATCTTTATGGGAAACATGAATATATGGATTTAGACTAAAGTTTATAACAACAAAACCTATGCTATGCTTGTAGAAAAGTAAAATCTTTTTATACATAGAAAAGTAATATTTCATATCAATACTTTTTAATATTACATGAAACACACTTATATAAATTAAAAAATGCATTGGAAATAGTAAAATGCTGAGAAAATACCTAAGAACTGACAATGAACAGTACTACTTTACAATTAATTCTACTACCATTTTTGACATGACTTGGATAAGAAACACAGCCTCTCTAATATTCATCTCAGTCATAAGGCAAAATACATTTGCTTACTTCTTTATTGATGGTGTTAAAGAGAATGTCTTATTATTTTTGAAAATGTTATGATGAATGTTGCTATTTTAACAGAACTTGAATACTAATTAATTTTATAAATATAAATTGTAAAAGTTTACTATTATTCCTCTAGATCCATTGTTAAAGAATCTTATTGAAATTGAGAAAGAAAGGATCCAATACAACCTTTTCAGCTGTGGAAAAATTATTTGAAATGCTAAACCCAAAGAATAAAATTATTATCATTTTTTTCCTCCAAGTCTCTTGCTCTTTGGGGACTGTTTCTTTTTTAATTTATTGTTCTGTGTTCTAAAAAGTGGAGAAAGATTACAAACCACATTTTAAAAGTGTATTAAATATAACTTATAGTAAATTAGTAATACCTCTTGAAAAACCATGCTATGCACTCTCCCATGGTACTTCCTTTGGGGGAAGATAACTCAATTGTGTTGATTTAAAGGTTCTGTCTGGTTCTTTTAAACATTCCTTTGATGTTGTATTGCTCTGCTTGTAATAGACTGTTATTGCCTATATTGAGTTTGCAGAGTGAAGGTAAATCTTTTGTGATGTGATTGTGCCATCACAAACTCAATATTGTTCATAGGACCTTTATAACTCTCAGCCACATTGCAGCAGAATAGCACACATTTTCATTTTTACCTTTTTAGATTTTTATCCGTTGCTCTGAAGCTGGAAGTATGTATGCTTAGCTACACTCTATAGTGCTTGTTCTGTGAAGCGGTAACTCATAAGAAAAGAGAACATTGTCAGGTGGTTTTTTTCTTTTTCCGAAATTGGTGATTTTATTGTTGATCTTTTTCATTATGTTCCATTAGGTACTCTACTGTGTTATTGAAAAAGCACCACTGTTGGAAAAAGCTCAATTCAAATATCTATCCAAGCTTCTAGTTTGAAATGTTTTCTGAATGCATAATGACAATATTAAAAGAGGTTCTCCTGAGGAGTTCCATCCCACCTTGAAACTCAGATAAAGGCAATTTCCCCCGTGTGTGGCAGATCACACAAAGAAGACATGTGAATCAGAAGTAGTAACATGGATATTTCAATATTAACATTGGCCTGTTTGATTGAAAGTAGAAACTTTAATGGCTTGTGATATTGTTTGCTGCTTTTGTTAAATTTCTTGCCAGTTTTTTTCTCTTTTTCACTGTACAGCATTCAACTCAGTTTAAAACTGCTTGCAAAGCAAGACAGCACCAAGGCTACTTTTTAGGCATTATTTTACTTCCTTTATTTATTTATTTATCTATTTATTTTTGACTGTGCTGGGTCTTCATTGCTTTGCACCAGCTTTCTTTAGTTGCTGCCAACGGGCTACTCTTCTTTGTGGTACGCAGTCTTCTCTTTCTGGTTGCTTCTCTTGTGGAGCACAGGCTCTAGGTGTGTGGGCTTCAGTAGTTCTAGCACGTGGCCTCGGTAGTTGTGGCTTGTGGGCTCCAGAGCGCAGTCTAAGTAGCCGTGGCCCACGGGCTTAGTTGCTCTGCAGCGTGTGAAATTCTCCCAGACCAGGGATTGAACCCATTTCCCCTGCATTGGTAGGTGGATTTTACCCACTGTGCCGCGGGGGAAGTCCCTATTTTACTTCTGACATGTGCCCTGTTACTACCACCATTTTTCCTGTTATGTATGATGGTATGAACACACAGTTTGGGGGGAGAATTAGTTGATAATCAATTTTGAGAAAAATAAAGAATATCCACAAATATACAGGGATATTTTATATATTACAGTAGGCTGGATTTTAAACAACTGTATTGGGTATATTAGCAGATTATACCTCTACTAAGGGGATTCCCAGGTGGCACAAGCGGTAAAGAATTCGCCTGCCAATGAAGGAGACATAAGAGGCGTAGATTTGATTCATGGTCAGGAAGATCCCCTGGAGGAGGGCATGGCAACCCACTCCAGTATTCTGGCTTGGAGAATCCCATGGACAGAGGAACCTGGCTGGCTACAGTCCATGGGGGTCTCAATGAGTGAGTGAGTTAGTTATTTAGTTAGCTAACTAACACTAGCTAGCTAGTGAAAATAAAATCACAAGTCTCTTATCCTCAGAGATTGATAAATATTAGTTACACTGGTAAGTGTCTATAGTATCTGCACTTCTAATTATCTTCTTTCTGTTTTACCTTTCTTGTCACTTCTACATGTCGCTATAAGACCCTTGCAAATGATTTAAGAGCTCTACAATGATTTGTGAAGAAAATTAAAGATACACAATTTATAGGAAGAAAAATTTCTGAGGTAATGCTTCATGTGAGTAATTTTCAAAGATGAACATATGTTTTTCAATGAGAATGAAGTTCATGATTGAAACAAGAATTCCTTGGGTAAGGTTGTAGAGGGCATCTGACCCAAAAGTTGCAAAATGGATAGTCATAGGGCCATAGATAGGCTGTAGATGTGTTATATTTGACTTGCACAAGGCTTTAGATTTTTTATTTTTTTTTAGTTAGCTGTTAACATTTTAAAATTGGAGTTTTACTTTAGAATATGACTTTTCACTTCAGTTGTACAATTGAAAACTCTGATAACACAGGGCCGACGTTCTCAGCAAGGACTCCTCCTTTAGGTGTCTTGTGCGTGCGTTTTCTGGCCACAACCTCCACATGGGCTGCTTCATTTCCGTTACTGCTGACTCCTCTGGGCATTTGAGTTTGTGGTATCTGTTGCTAGTTTAACGTTAGCAAGTCTCCAATTCCATCTGTCAGAGTACTTACACCTCAAAAGCATTTGTTCCCCATGGCTTTCTTCAGTTCCTCATTATTACTTCATAAGAATCTCTCCTGCTCTAACTCTTCCTCTGCCCCTTAGTTGCACACAATCTGCCTTGAGTTATATTGATTATGTTTTTCTTTTGCTTCCCACTAATTGTGAACACTTGAAAGGCAGGGGCCATCTTTGCATCTGAAAGAATGACTACCAGCACATACCTTGCACCTAGTACATTCTCAATAGATGTGTAGTAATGTAGATGCAGGTATATGGGAATTTATGGTTTTTATCTGTTAGATCATTGAAATTAGTATTTAGAAAGTATTTAGGAGATTTAAATTTCCTATCCAAGTGGCCAAGGAAATAAAAATTGGAGGGTCAAAGAACAAAATTCCCTAAATGGATAGTTGAGGGTAGATTATAACTATTATTCACCTCAGTAATTGTAAAATGAGTTGTTAAATCACAGCTTAAATCTATTTGGACGTCACCACCGGGAGAGAAGTTGCCTCAGTCCTGTCTCCTGCCTACATACTATGGGTTGGCAGTTTAGCATCACTTCCCCCCTACTTTGTTTTCCTTCTCCCTTGTATGGAGATAGCAGGACACTTAGCAATTACGTTCCCAGAATCCCTGACAGCCCTGTTCTGAGATTCTGCCAAGAGATTCATTTGTATCAGGTCTGCAAGGTGAAAGAAAAGTCAGTGCCATGTTGCCCTTCCTCTGGCAGCAGCAGGAAGTGGACTTCTCTAGATATGAGATTTTATAGTTGCCTCTGAGCCATTTTTCTAAGAATTACCTGTTTTCTGATTGAAGTATCTAGAGCAGCTTCTGCTTTTCCTAGCTGTTTTTTTGATGGAACTCTTGCTGACACACTTTGATAAAGAAACAGACAGCAAGCTGCCATTTAGTAAATTTGTTTCTGACTTTGACATGGTCAAATATTTAAAATCAGAGTTTTACCATCTAGGAAATAGTGTGAATGAATATCTCCAGAATAGGAGGAGTATATCTTCCCCATAAAAGGAAAATAAATTGGCATTTCCCCACCTCCTATCTTTACCCTAGGAGAGATAGGTTTTCTTTGGATCATTTATAAGAAAAGCATATATTTTTTAAATACGACTATTGCAAGAGGAGCAATGTTTTGGAAAAAACTATCAAAAATACTTATGATAAAAATATTTTAAAGGTACAATGGAAAAGAATAAATACTTCCTATCCTTAGCTTAAATTGAATGGTTAGCAGAGTATTCTATATATCATATATATTTAGTAAATAATTACTGATTTAAATATGAAGGAAAAAGGAAAATTACCTTGCTTTTTTTCAGTGGAATCTGTATGTATCAACAATATTGCTTACGTGAAATAATTTAAAAGGTGTCTTTTTATTTGGCGTTGTGAAGCATAATCAAATCAGAGTGTACTGAGCACTCTGACAAATCTAAATTGGCATCGGTTCCTACTCAGTAGATAAGGAAACTTGCAAATTACGATTTCCTTTTGCTTTCAGTTAGTTAGAATTTCAGTAAAATTGCTACCACAAACTTATTTTGATTAGCTAAAGCCCAATAAATATATTTACCATGTCTGAGTCAGAGCCGTATAGTATGGAAGGCTAGACCATTGAGGTTTGCTATTGTGAGTTAAGAGGATTAGTAATACTCCCATGAGTCCATCCCTCAAAGTCACCCCCGGTCTTCAAGACATAGCTGTCTTGGTTGGAATTCAAAGAAATTCCTCCCTGAAAAGATGTTTGCTGCTGCTGCTGCTAAGTCACTTCAGTCGTGTCCGACTCTGTGCGACCCCATAGACGGCAACGCACCAGGCTCACCTGTCCCTGGATTCTCCAAGCACGAACACTGGAGTGGGTAGTTTCAGCCAATTGCATACTTTTTTCTCTGCTATATTTCTAATTGGGCTGGGTTCTTGCTGCCTGCTAGATTTCTTGCATTAGACACTTGGACTATTCTCACAAGTGAGGGGATGCAGACTCATGTTTTGCAGGTTAACACTTTTCTGTGACATGCTGCTTTGTCTTGGTGAGCATGATCTGCTAGCCATTTCACTTTGCTTTTTACACAATTTTTTCAAGGTAAACCAAAGAGGTTGAGAAAATAGTCTCTTATCAGTTCAGTTCCATCGCTCAGTGGTGTCCAACTCTTTGCAACCCCATGGACTGCAGCATGCCAGACCTCCCTGTCCCTCTTATATAGGATAGTAAAGATGACAGTTGTATTATTACATAACATGTAATAAATGTTTTGGATGTTTGGTGAGTCATTGGTAATTTGAGGTACTTTGTGTATATTTGTGAAAACTGGGCTCATTTTTAGAACAAATTGGCTCTAGACATAAAGTCTCTTTCTTTCTTTTTTATCCATATGGCAGCATATTAGGAAATAGGCACATAGAACTAAAGACAGCAGAATGAAATCTTGGTTTACCTCAATCCAATAAGATATCTAGAAAATGCAATTGACTAAAAAAACTTATAAAACTTAAATAATTACAACCAGAGTTTTTTCAATTTTCAGAGAACCACAAAGTATTATTTCATAATAGGATTTTATATTAAGAGAAATAAGCAGGCTATCTCTAGCAGTCATCCTTGATTTGCTGTCTTGTAGATTTTACACCTATGCAACTGTGATTATTTAAAAATCTAGATAATGGAAGTTCTAAAATTCTGATTTTAATTTGTTAAAAAACCCTCGAGTTACTAAAAAAGGAATATTTGTTAATATATATTTTAATATATAAGAAGTATATGTAATCTAATTTATAGACATTATATATACTAATACAAATATTTTGCCACAGTGAAAGAAGAAACTTTGTTTCTGACAATCTAATATATTTTAAAGAGATAGAAGTTAGTATTTATAGTGGCGAATCCCAAACAACATGAAACTATATAAAGCACAATCCTTTCTTTTAACCCCTTACTAGGGCGATAAATAATGTCAGTAATTTGGCATATATTTTCCCAGTTTCTTCCCATATATTTGAAAATATAATGTAATTTACATAGATTGCTAAAAATCCTGAATGAAATAATACTAATCACAATATTATATAAGCTACTTTTTTTTTTGTTTTGCTCAACTGGGTCAGGAAGTTCCCCTGGAGATGGGATATGCTGCTTGCTCCAGTATTCGTGGGGTTCCCTGGTGCCTCAGATGGTAAAGAATCCTCCTGCAATGCAGGAGACCTGGGTTTGATACCTGGGTTGGAAAGATCCCCTGGAGGAGGGCATGGCAAGCCACTCCAATATTCTTGCCTGGAGAATCCCTATGGACAGAGGAGCCTGGTGGGCTACAGTTCATGGGATCGCAAAGAGTCAGACACAACCGAGCGACTAAGCACACACGCATACATATTGTGGACATCTTTCTAGGTACATATATAGGGAGTATAAATAATTTTATAAACAAAATAATCAAGAAATAATATAGTAATGGAAAATAATTACATAAAAAGGTATTTTGTATTTTATGACCTTGATTTGCTTTTGATTATTTCAGTGTATTGGTAAATTAATAAGGTAAATAATGTAAATTTACCTTATTGGTGAATTATTGAAAAGTTTCCTTGATGGTATGTATATCCATGAAAATGAAAGTTGTTTTAAAATTTCTCTTATTTTTGTTTATTTTAAAAAATGTATCAGTTCAGTACTTAAAAAATTATTTATAGAGATATTCTGCACTTCAACAAATGTTTAATGTAATCTTTAATTCTATTTTATGATTAACTGTAAAAAAATCTTTCATAAGTTCAAATAACCTGAAAGTCAAAATCACTGCGGATGGTAACTGCAGTCATGAAATCAGAAGACGATTGCTTCTTGGCAGGAAAGCTATGACAAACCTAGACAGTGTATTGAAAAGCAGAGGCATTACTCTGCCAACAAAAGTCCATATAAGTCAAGGCTATGGTCTTCCCAGTGGTCATGGTTCGGTTGTGAGAGCTAGACCTTAAAGAAGGCAGAATGCCAAAAAATTGATGCCTTCAAACTGTGGTGCTGGAAAAGACTCCTGAAAGACTGTTGAACAGCAAGATCAAACCAATCAATCTTAAGGGAGATCAACCCCTGAATATTCACTGGAAAGACTGATGCTGAAGCTGAAGCTCCAGTATTTTGGTCATCTGATGTGAACAGATGACTCATTGGAAAAGTCCCTGATGCTGGCAAAGAGTGAGGGCAGAAGAAGAGGGCGTCAGAGGACGAGATGGCTGGACAGCATCACCAATGCAATGAGCATGAACTTGGGCACACTCCTGGAGATTGTGAGGGACAGGGAAGCCTGGTGTGCTGCATTCCATGGAGCCACAAAGAGTCGGACGTGTCCGAGTGACTGAGCAATAACAGCAGCAAGGACAGACCACCATTAAGATTAGTATGGCGTGTGGGTTATGTTAGAATAGAAGCTCTCTTGTATTTTTGAGATATCTACCTAAAAATTTAATTTCTCAGATGAGTGAAGCAGTGAGGAGTCACCAGTGTGATCCAGGATCACATTGCTCAGTTCAGTGATCAGTGCTTACTCCTAATTTTACTTGACCTTTCAGCATGACTTGAAAGAGCTGTTCTCTTTTTATATTTATATGTTACTTACTTAAAAATTTTAAAAAGTTCCAGCTTTATTGAGATGATGTGACTATATAACATGGGGTAAATTTAAGGTGTACAGCATGTTGATTTGGTACACTTATACAAAATGATTATCACCATAAGATTAGCTAATACCTGCATCATGTCACATAATTACCATTTCTTTTTTGTGGTTGGAATATTTAAGATCTATTCTCTTAGCAACTTTCAAGTATGTAATTCAGTGTTATTAACTATGAGCACTATGCTGTATATTAGATCCCCAGAACTTACTGATCTATAACTTGAAGTTTGTGCTCCTGGATTAATATGTCCAGTCACCCCCATCCTCTCACTCCTGTTAACCAGCCACCAGGCTAGTTTCTTGAAACAGGTCTTTTCTATTAAGAGATTTGCAAATATGTAAAACAATGCTATTCTTATCACTATTTTTTTTTCTGTTTTGGAAAAAAGGACTTATTTTATTAAATTGTTTATGATAGCATATGAAGAGTTTATTGTTATTTTAAGTGACTGAATAAATATTTTAGTATTTCTGTTTTAATTTCTAATATTATAAATATGGATAGATATAACCCACACAAACAAAAGTTCTTTGGGATCATCAATACTTTTTAAGAATGTAAAGAGGTCCTGAGAACAAAAGTATTGACAAATGTTGGACTAAATTAAAGGAGAAAATGAGTTAAAAGAAAATAGTAGGATAAAACAATAATTTTAGCATTAAACTTGAGGGAAAATCCAAGAGTAATAAAGATCAGAACACTTCCATTTCAAAGGCAAAATTTCTAAGATGCCAATTATATGTATAATTACATATTTTGATTTAACATGTAAACTGTTAAAAAAAAAAAAGCCAACTTCAGAAATGTAAATTAAATATGGAAAGCTGATCAAAATAGTATACTTTCCTTTAAATAGTGCTCCACTCCACCATGTTTAAAAAACTTCCTAAGGCATTCATAGAAAATGTACACTTAAGTCCTTAAGCTTGATTATAATTAAATCCTGAAAAAATAAACTCAAAAAAGAAATCAAGGCATAATAACTAAGAAAAACCAAACAAAAAAAAATCAGAAATTAATACATTATTTATAAAAGTCTTATGATGAAAATAAATCCCCAAATAAAAGTAAAAGTCAAGTTAGCTATGTTATATCACTCAGTGAAAATAAATCAGACAAATGCTTAAGTTTCATTAGGCAGAACAAAACACCAGAATTTAGAGAAGCAAGTTAATGCTGTGTATAGTAAATTCTATTATGTGTAAGACTCTGGCCTATGAACTTCAAGGAAGCCTTAGATGAATGGTAAAGAAACTTGTGGTTAAGATGGTTATAGTTTAAAATAAAAAACAAATGTAAAGTGATTTAGATGATAAAGTAAAGCATAATTTTTAAGTGATAAAACATGTAATAGACTATAAAATAATGAAGGAAGCTTTTTAATTCTTCAGAAATTTTAAATTACATTAATAACTACATATGCTTCAAATTTAGGCAGATATAAGCCTTAGCAACAACATTCATTCACATATTTTATTCAGTTCAACTCAATTCTAATCTACTCATTCATTCATTCATTTAGTCATTAGTCATTTAATTACACACGCAAAAAATCTACTGAATAGAATATGCCAGGTACCTTGTAGATGCTAAGAATAAAGAAAAGAGCAGAAACGATGTATTTGTCACTAGAAAATAATAGTCAAATAACATGGTCAAACATATGCTTTCAAAACTGGCACTGAGCTCTGAATGGGCAGCCGAGACGCTGTAAGACCAGGCAGGAGAGTCTGATCTAGTTGGGATTCTGAGAAGGCTTCCCTGGGAATGCACTGTTCGAGCAGGTCTTTGAGAGTGTGTAGAAGAGTAGGTAAAGGAGAAGGTCATGATGATGAGAAAGATGAGAAACTGTACTCAAGGTATTGTTGAAGCTTAGCGTGGAGAATTTTGAGCATTACTTTGCTAGCACGTGAGATGAGTGCAATTGTGCGGTAGTTTGAACATTCTTTGACACTGCCTTTCTTTTCACCGGAATGAAAACTGACCTTTTCCCAGTCCTGTGGCTACTGCTGAGTTTTCCAAATTTGCTGGCATATTGAATGCAGCACTTTCACAGCATCATCTTTTAGGATTTGAAATAGCTCAGCTGGAGTTCTATAACCTCCACTAGCTTTGTTCGTAGTGATGCTTCCTAAGATCCACTTGACTTCTCACTCTAAAATGTCTGGCTCTAGGTAAGTGATCACACCATTGTGGTTATCTTGGTCATTAAGATCTTTTCTGTTTAGTTCTTCAGTGTATTGTTGCCACTTCTTCTTAATATCGTCTGCGTCTGTTAGGTCCATACCATTTCTTTCCTTTATTGTGCCCATCTTTTCATGAAATATTCTCTTGGTATATCTATTTTTCTTGAAGAGATCTCTAGTCTTTCCCATTCTATTGTTTTCCTCTATTTCTTTGTACTGATCACTGAGGAAGGCTTTCTTATCTCTCCTTTCTATTCTTTGGAACTCTGCATTCAGATGGGTATATCTTTCCTTTTCTCCTTTGCCTTTCATGTCTCTTCTTTTCACAGTTATTTGTAAGGCCTCCTCAGACAACCATTTCATCTTTCAACATTTCTTTTTCTTCAGTTCATTTCAGTTGCTCGGTTGTGTCTGACTCTTTGTAACCTCATGGACTGCAACATACCAGGCCTCCCTGTCCATCACCAACTCCTGGAGTTTATTCAAACTCATGTCCATTGAGTTGGTGATGCCATCCAACCATCTCATTCTCTGTCATCCCCTTTTTCTTCTGCCTTCAATCTTTCCCAGCATCAGGGTCATTTCAAGTGAATCAGTTCTTCACATCAGGTGACCAAAGTAATTGGAGTTTCAGCTTTAGCATCAGTCCTTGCAATGAATATTCAGGACTGATTTCCTTTAGGATGGACTGGTTGGATCTCCTTGCAGTCCAAGGGACTCTCAAGAGTCTTCTCCAACACCACAGTTCAAAACATCAGTTTTTTCTTGGGGGTAGTTTTGATCACCCCCTCTTGTACAATGTTATGAACCTCCACCCATAGTTCTTCAGGCACTCTATCAGATCTAATCCCTTGAATCTATTTGTCACTTCCACTGTATAATCGTAAGGGATTTGATTTAGGTCATACCTGAATGATCTAGTGGTTTTTCCTACTTTCTTCAGTTTAAGTCTGAAATTGTCAATAAGGAGTTCATTTTTTTTTCCCTAATAGAAAGGCCACTTTCTTATCTCATATCACCTGCTTCTTTGAATTGTTATTATTAACTTTTTGCCGGTGCCTTCAATTTTCCAGTGCAGGAGGTTTGGAGATAATTTTTCAGTTTATAAAGATTAGCCTGTTGGGTAATATAAATATAAGCAGCATGTAGTGATATGGAGTCATCCAGAAAATTCCAGGGTCAATTCAACAGAAAAGACAGCTGAATGGGCATGTTGAAGTGTAAGGAGAAAGTTAATAGAGGTAGTGAGAACAATGAGGAAAATCCAACGGTGTGAATATTTTTTAACAAGATTAAAATTTGCAGTTCACCTTCAGTTGGTAGGGATTGATACCGTCTCACTGTCTGCAGCATCTGGAATTGATAACAACAGTTACTATAATTCATAAATAGAATAGTCCAGCTACATTTGATTGTCCGGCTCTTCAGTAGAATCAGGTTTGGCATCATAGGGTTTATAAGAACCTTCCTAGACATGTGCATTTCATAGATCAGTAACAATTTTAAATTAAGAGAAAAGTGAAGAATATTGACATGGGTTTGCCAAATACTTTTTGTTAGGAAAGGACATTAAAAATTTTTGCCATCATTTATCATCATATTATTAACTCTCCAAGAAAAGAATGGCAAAATCCTAGAGGAAACTAGGGTCTTCCCTGAGGAAATAAAACTTGGCATTTTAGAATTCTCTTTTTCTCTTTCCTTTGCCCTTAATATTATTTTTCTCTTTTCAGTATAGACTGGTTAAATATTTGCCACAGACTGGCCTTAGTCCAAAAACAAACATTTGAGAACAACAGATTTTCCAACCTACTTTATAAAAAAGCAAGAGTGTAAGATATTCTAGAAAGATGTAAGTCTATTTCACTCCTTAAAATCTTTATGACGAGTATTTTTAGCGTAATACTGTTCTGATTGTGGAAACTTTTTGAAAAACAAATTCCAAATACCACGTGCTTTAATACAATTTTATTTGTTTTACTTTTATAATCTCATAGTAGAAGACTAAAACTTTTTAAAGCTTTTATTCCTAGAGGCCAGATAAACAACTTATATTCCTATGTTCCTTGAACTATTATTTTATTGCTGAAATTTGCAAATCTTTATTTTTGAGAGGAATGGAGGCAGAACACTTGGTGATTTCTTGTCCTAAGAAGATCAGTGCCCCATACTAGTGGAACATGAGACAGAAGAGCTTACTTAGCATGATCATTTCTGTAGAGTTCAGATGTCAATAACCTGACCCATTAGGTGAACTACAAGAATAAAGCATGACAAACAGCAACAGCCATCATTCACACGGAGGCATTTACAGCTCTCTTCTACCACACACCTGCTGCTCCAGATGAAGTTTTGCTTCCCTGTGAAGTGCTCTAATTTGCATGGACTTTCAGTGACCTATCTCTCAGCACACAGCAAGCACACACCTGCCTAAAAGGCTGGGTCCTCTTTTTATATGTCATTGTTCACTGCAGGGAAGTATAATAAAGCAGGACAACATAGTTAAAAATTGCAGACATTAAAGAGGAAACGGGAATAGTAAATGATCAGATTAAGCAATAGGAGTGTGAAAGTGAAAAGATAAGACAGAACCAAAAGTCAAATGAATTGATTTTTATCTAGGAGACTCCTTCTGAGCCCTGATAATTTTTTTTTTCATGGAGTTAAAACATGAAAGATAAAATTCTTTCATGTATAGGTCTTGCAAAATAATGAACTGGGTTTGTTGGAGAAAATATGAGGCCAAGGGAGCTTGAACCTTTGCGTACACAATTGGCCAGTGGGCTTATGATAGATCTGAGGTCCCCGAGGAGATGAGGCAGTTCTCAGAGCTTCTGGCAATCCACAAGGACATCATTTCTACTCTGCATGGTCTCTTCAAGTCTTGGCTGAGAAATATTAACATGATAGGTACATCTTCTTGGTGCACTTTTGTACAGCCTGTTTTAGGAAGGAATGTATTGTTTCCTTGAAATAAAATTGACCTTACTATATCATAAGAGTATAAATGAGAACTGTACCATGGGAGGGGCTTCCCAGGTGGCACTACTGGTAAAGAACCGACCTGCCAATGCAGGAGACATGAGATGCAGGTTTGATCCCTGGGTCTAGAAGATCCCCTGGAGGAGGAAACGGCAACCACTCCAGGACTCTTTCCTGGAGAAACCTATGGACAGAGGAGCCTGGAGAGCTACAGTCCATAGGGTTGCAAAGAGTCAGATATGACTGAAGCAACACAGCACACATGCGTACCATGAGAGGATGGGTAAACCAGATAAGGACTCAGGAAATCTGGGTTCTGGTCCTAATTGCTAAAACCCACTACTGTATTATAATAGGAAAACTACAATTACCTCTAGACTTTTGCCCTCACTTGTAAAATAAAAGGTTTATACTTGATTTTTAAAGTCCCTTTCAACTCTGAAGTGTTATGATACATGATGTATTTTTGATCTCCTAAGGAAGCACTTCATCGAAACACTGGTTTTGTTGCAGTTTTCTTCCCTTTTAGAGAAGATTTGCAGACTAAAGTCAATATACTGTGCTACCCAGTGTTAAAACATTCTAAGGGCTAGATGAAAGTGATTTTAAAGAAAATTTGTCATGCTATGTCATACAGCTATCACAAAATAAAGACACTAACTCATATAGTTATACAAAGATAAAAATAAAAATTAGTATGGTTAACCAGAATAAAACAGATTACACTTGTCATTTTTATGGATAAAATTATCCATAAAGAAAATCTCATGTACCTTTTTAGTTTTCCTTTTTACCTTATCTTTTAAAAACATTTTTTTTTTCTGAAAGAAGATTGCATTATTGTGATCCATCACAGTTAAGAAATCATTACTGAGGCTATAGTGGGAAATACAGTCTTAGTCACAGGAAATTGACTCCTCATGCTTTCAGGACTGTGATTCAGGCTCTCTTGGCTCTCGATAACAAGTGATTTCTCTTTCAGTATCTCCATTGGTCATGCATCTGTAAACCCCACTGTCAGTTTCCTTCCTCTCTCTGATCTGAGCTGTGCCCTGAGCTGGTGAAAAAGGTCTGATCCTGAAGACAGCCGCACTTAGTTCATTTGAGCTTCTGGAGGGGCTTGGCTCCTGGAAGCGTAGCAGGAGATGAGTGGACAGGAGGAGAAAGAAGTCAAGGTATTTCTTCTCTCTCTCTGGCTTTGGCTCAGTGGCTGTATCCCTCTCACATGACTGAGCTCTCACTTGGTCTGAAAATGCTGCTTCTTCCACTTGCCCAGTACCCTTCCACTGGTGATGGGTTCCTGGGATTGTCCCTGGCTGACTCACCGTCTCTTACTGGTTCCCGTACTCCTACACAGAGCTCTGAAATCATACCTTCTTTCATTCAGTTTTCTTCACTATCCCTATGAAGGTGTCTCCTGCTGATGGTACACTATCCTTCAAGGGTTTTAAAAGTCTTCTATTATAGATTTAGCAACAGTACATTTGTCCCCCAAAAGGTGTACTTTGATTTTAAAGTTCAGTTTATTTTTTAAGAGTTCCTCTGAATTTTAAAAATAAAAATATTACATGAAAGGAAAAAGATTTCTTTGTCATGGCAGTGAGCTTTTTTATTCAGTTTTGTCATTAATTGGGACAGCATGCTCACAGCCAATTCTAAAAGAGTTGATAATGAAAAAGTTTCCATTGTGCCTTTTCATTCTCTTAGACATTCCTTCTCACCCTACTGAAAAATAAGTCAGCCCCTCTTTACACACCCCCATCCTCCCCCCATAAAAGGAAAAAGAAACCTACCCAAATCTTTTTGGATACATTAATTCTTATCAGTGCCACTTTATACCTGAGAGCTCAACGATTTCTATTTTGTGATTTTTTTTTTTCAGACTCCTTAACATTTATGTGGCAATCACTGGTATAAGATTGACTTTCCAGTGTTACCACACAACACATCATAAGGCATCCACAAAAGACCAAAGATGCTAGAATAAGCCAACTGATAACTGAGCTTTGATATGCTGAGCTGCCATCATCTCTCTTTTCACTTAACAAATTGTTTGAAAGGAAGTTGGAATAAAAGGCAAGGAGCAAAATGCCCCCGTTGCCCAACAGAGATTTCTTTAGACTGAAGATCATCTAACGCGTTTGTTTCTCCTTCCTTTTTTCTCGTTAACTGTGTCCGATCCTGCCGTACAGGTGTGGTTGATACATTTCACCCGTGTAACGCCTCCTCTTTCTTCCACCATTAACTCTTTTCAGATTCAGAATATTTTTGAAAAGATTTTATTGAAGGACTGCACATAGAGCAAAACTTAAAGGCAATTTAATTTTATAAACTATTAAAGTCTTAGTATTGTTGCATTTGGCATGGACTGTTAATTGGAGCAAGCAAACTGGTTTACTTTTGATGGACAAATTTTGGTCATGTGTGCCTAATCCAAACTGTGGAACTTGTTACAGGAATAACAGCATGCCTCAGAAATCAATGAAATCAATGCCTGTGGTATACTATTTGAGTTTTTTTCCCTCCCCCCATCCCACTCCTCTTTCTTTCTCCTTTTTTTAAGGGTTAAAATGGGTGGTTTTCAGAGTTTTACAAGAGAACTATTAGTGAAAAACAATCTGATACATTCAACTTACTAAGGCCCTACTCTTTCCCTCTAATCTTTCAGCGGGACCCAAGGGAGGCTAAAGTTTAGATCAGTCTATTCTCCACAAGAACTTTGATTCACTATTAAATTCCGTCTAATGAAGATGACTTTGCCATCCCACGGCCATCAGCAGGCTATGTGTGGGACAATGCAAAACCCACCTTGTATAGAGGAACATTGTTCTTTTTTAGTCACACCAGTTGAATAGACTCTCATGGAAATTCACATGCACAAGAGACCTGTGAAATCAGTAACAGCATTAATCTCTAGGGTGCCTTGCTGAGTCATGTTAAGGAAATAACTATTTTGCTTAAGTACACACTTGTTCGTGTCTTACAGCTTGTCATGTTTATGATAAGAACAAATAGCTGAGACAGAGAAAGAGAGGGAAGGAGGGAGAGGGAAGAGGAGAGAGAAAAAGGAGAGAGAGAAAGGGGTTTTTATTAATGACAAAAGTTAACATTATAATATAAAATATAATTCAACTATAGCAGATTATGCACTAATTAAGTTGAATCTAATTTTCCTATAGTTCTTACTTTGTAGATAAATTTTTAAAATGTGTAAGTTTGAGAATTCTGAAGCTTGCTTTAGTGCTTAAAGAATTTCTGATAAATCACTCATACAAACTAGAAAAATTAAAAATAATGAAATAAACTGTTGCTGATATTAAACTATTCCATTTGATAAAATCATATATCTACAATGTTTATTTACTCCACACATTGCATTAGAAGTTAGGCAAAACTAGACAAATGAAACCTTGTAAATAATAAGGTTTGGGGGTTAATAATGATCCAAACTAGTGTCAGAGATAACAATTTGTGCAGTACCGAATAATGGTTGTAGGCATGAACTCTTATAATTCATCATATACTACATGTGGTACAGGTGCAGATTAACCTCTGGGACCTTAGTTTCCTTGTTTGTAAAATGGGAATTATTCTTCTGTAAAACTACTGCCTAAGTTGTATGTTGATGTGAAGATTTACTGAAGTAACATATGTATAAGACATTTAGAAGAGTAATTGAAACATTCAGTAGTACATGCTATTATTATTAATGTTTTACTCATTGGACACTGTGCATGCTTTCTGATGGAGAAAAACAGCTTCACAGAGATAAAGTAGAAATATTTAAGATATTAAATAGCAGTAAAAAATATAACATAATTCATATACATTATTTAAAATGAAACTAAATGTTAATTCTTAATTTTCTTCTATTAAGCTTGTTAGAAAAACAGGTGAGTCTACTCTAGATGTGATTGAGTAGTTCCTATAAAATTTACCTTCCCATTGAGAGTAACTATAAACCACAGAAAAGATTTAAAAAGGCAATTACCAGAGGTACATACGTGTGTGCTCAGGCTTGTCTTTAGGCCCCATGAACTGTAGCCTGCCAGGCTCCTCTGTCCATGGGATTTCCCAGGCATGAATACTGGAGTGGGTTTCCATTTCCTCCTTTGGGGGATTTACCCAATCCAGGGATCGAACCCGAATCTCACATCTCCTTCATTGGCAGGAAGATTCTTTACCATTGTACCACCTAGGAAGCCCCAATTACCAAAGGTTCAGTTCAGTTCAGTTCAGTTCAGTTGCTCAGTTGTGTCTGACTCTTTGTGACTCCATGAATTGCAGCATGCCAGGCCTCCCTGTCCATCACCAACTCCTGGAGTTTACTCAAACTCATGCCCATCGAGTTGGTGATGCCATCCAGCCATCTCATCCTTTGTTGTCCCCTTCTCCTCCTGCCCTCAATCCCTCCCAGCATCAGGGTCTTTTCCAATGAGTCAACTCTTAGCATGAGTTGGCCAAAGTATTGGAGTTTCAGCTTCAGCATCAGTCCTTCTAATGAACACCCAGGACTGATTTCCTTTAGGATGGACTGGTTGGATCTCCTTGCAGTCCAAGGGACTCTCAAGAGTCTTCTCCAACACCATAGTTCAAAAGCATCAGCTTTCTTCACAGTCCAACTCTCCCATCCATGCATGACCACTGGAAAAACCATAGCCTTGACCAGATGGACCTTTGTTAGTAGAGTAATGTCTCTGCTTTTTAATATGTTATCTAGGATGGTCATAACTTTCCTTCCAAGGAGTAAGCATCTTTTAATTTCATGGCTGCAGTCACCATCCACAGTGATTTTGGAGCCCAAACAAATAACGTCTGCCATTGCTTCCACTGTTTCCTCATCTATTTCCCATGAGGTGATGGGACCAGATCCCATGATCTTAGTTTTCTGAATGTTGAGGTTTAAGCCAACTTTTTCACTCTCCTCTTTCACTTTCATCAAGACGCTTTTTAGTTCCTCTTCACTCTGTGCCATAAGGGTGGTGTCATCTGTGTATCTGAGATTATTGATATTTCTCCTGGCAATCTTGATTCCAGCTTGTGCTTCTTCCAGCCCAGCATTTCTCATGATGTACTCTGCATATAAGTTAAATAAGCAGGGTGACAATATACAGCCTTGACAAACTCCTTTTCCTATTTGGAACCAGTCTGTTGGTCCAAGTCTGGTTCTAACTGTTGCTTCCTGACCTGCATACAGGTTTCTCAAGAGGTGGGTCAGGTGGTCTGGTATTCCCATCTGTTTCAGAATTTTCCACAGTTTATTGTGATCCACACAGTCAAAGGCTTTGGCATAGTCAATAAAGCAGAACTAGATGTTTTTCTGGAACTCTCTTGCTTTTTCGATGATCCAGCGGATGTTGGCAATTTGATCTCTGGTTCCTCTGCCTTTTCTAAAACAAGCTTAAATATTTGGAAGTTCACAGTTCACATATTGCTGAAGCCTGGCTTGGAGAATTTTGAGCATTACTTTACCAGCGTGTGAGATGAGTGCAATTGTGCGGTAGTTTGAGCATTCTTTCGGATTGCCTTTCTTAGGGATTGGAATGAAAACAGACCTTTTCCAGTCCTGTGGCCACTGCTGAGTTTTCCAAATTTGCTGGCATATTGAGTGCAGTACTTTCACAGCATCATCTTTCAGGATTTGAAATAGCTCAACTGGAATTCCATCACGTCCACTAGCTTTGTTCGTAGTGATGCTTTCTAAGGCCCACCTGACTTCACATTCCAGGATATCTGGCTCTAGGTGAGTGATCACACCATTGTGATTATCTGGGTCATGAAGATCTTTTTTGTACAGTTCTTCTGTGTATTCTTGCCACCTCTTCTTAATATATTCTGCTTCTGTTAGGTCCATACCATTTCTGTCCTTTATCGAACACATCTTTGCATGAAATGTTCCCTTGATGTTTCTAATTTTCTTGAAGAGATCTCTAGTCTTTCCCATTCTGTTGTTTTCCTCTATTTCTTTGCATGGATCACTGAGGAAGGCTTTCTTATCTCTCCTTGCTATTCTTTGGAACTCTGCATTCAAAAGGGACTATCTTTCCTTTTCTCCTTTGCTTTTCCCTTCTCTTCTTTTCACAGCTATTTGTAAGGCCTCCTCAGACAACCATTGTGTCTTTTTACATTTCTTTTCATGGGGGTGGTCTTGATCCTTGTCTCCTGTACAATGTCACGAACCTGTGTCCATAGTTCATCAGGCTCTCTGCCTATCAGATCTAGTCCCTCATATCTATTTCTCACTTTCACTGTATAGTCATAAGGGATTTGATTTAGGTCATATCTGAATGGTCTAGGTAATATACAGTAAATAAAAGCAGGCAAAATCTGGAAGGGACATGATTTTTGGAAGAAGAGAATATGCCTTATGAGTTACTTTTTTTGGTAGCTTTTTACCTGAGTCCAGGCCCACTCAGTGACATAGAAAGTGAAAGTGTTAGTCTCCCAGTCAAGTCCAACTCTTTGCAACCGCTTGGACTGTAGCTTGTCAGGCTCCTCTGTCCATGGGATTCTCCAGGCAAGGATGCTGGAGTGGCTTGACATTCTCCTCTTTAGGGGATCTTTCTAACCCAAGGACCAAACCCAGGTCTCTCGCATTGCAGGACGATTCTTTACCATCTGAGCCACCACTAATACTTGTATAGAAATCTGCAGTCTTAATGGTTTAAAGAATTAGGCGGCAGAGTTTGAGGGCACCATAGCAGGCCACTGGGAAGTAAGGGAAAGCACTGCGTTGAATAATGTTCCCTCAAAATTCACGCCAATCCAGAATCTGTGAATATGACCTTATTTGGAAATAGAAACCTTGCAGATCTAATTAAGGCAAAATCATATTGAATTAGAGTGGGTGCTAATCCAATGACAGTATCTTTATATAAGAAAAGGGAAATGTTGACACAGACACACCCAAGAGGGGACATTACCTTATGAAGATGGAGGCAGAGCTGGGGATGTTGTTGTTGGTCAGTCCCCTAGTTGTGTCCGACTCTTTGGCAACCCCATGGACTGTAGCATGCCAGGCCTCCCTATCCTTCACTGCCTCCCGAAGTTTGCCCAAGTTCATGTCCATTGCATCCACTGATGCATCCAGCCATCTCATCCTCTGATGACCTCTTTCTCCTGCCCACCTCGGTCTTTCCCAGAATCAGGGACTTTTCCAATGAGTCAGTCATTTGCATCAGGTACCGAAATACTAGAGCTTCAGCTTCAGCGTTAGTCCTTCCAATGAGTATTCAGGTTTAATTTCCCTTGACTGGTTTGATCTCTTTGCTGTCCAAGGAACTTTAAGGAGTCTTCTCCAGCATCACACTTCAAAGGCATCAAATCTTTAGCCCTCTGCCTTCTTCACATCCAGCTTTCACAACCATACATGACCGCTGGAAAGACCATAGCCTCGACTATACAGACCTTTGTCAGCAGAGTAATGTCTCTGTTTTTCAACACACTGTCTAGGTTTGTCATGGCTTCCCTGCAAAGAAGCAATTCTCTTCTGATTTCATGGCTGCAGTAACTGTCTGCAGTGATTTTAGAGCCCAAGAAGAGGGAATCTGTCACTACTCCCACCTTTTGCCTCTCTATTTGCCTTGAAGTAATGGGGCTGGATGCCATGATCTTAGTTTTTTTTTTTTTTTTTTAAATATTTAGTTTTAACCCGGCTTTTTCACTCTCTTCCTTCACCCTCACCAAGAGGTTCTTTAGTTCCTCTTCATTTTCTGCCTTTAGAGTGGCAGAAGGTTATCTGAGGTTGTTGATGTTTCTCCCACCTATCTTGATTCCAGCTTGTAAATCATGCAGCCCGGCGTTTGTCATGATATGCTCAGCATATAGATTAGATAAACAAGGTGACAACAGACAGCCCTGTCATAATCTTTTCTCAATCCTGAACCAATCAGTTGTTCCATACAGGGTTCTAACTGTTGCCTCTTGACCCGCATACAGGTTACTCAGGAAACAGGTAAGATGGTCTGGTATTCCCATCTCTTTAATATCCACATGTATCAAAGGCTTTAGCATAGTCAGTGAAAGAAAGGTAGATGCTTTTCTGGAATTCCCTTGCTTTCTCTATGAACCAGCAAATGTTGGCAATTTGATCTCTGGTTCCTCTTCCTTTTCTAAATCCAGCTTGGACCTCTGGAAGTTCTTGGTTTGCATAATGCTGAAACCTGGCATACAAGATTTTAAGCATGACCTTACTAGCATGGGAGATGAGTAAAATTGTCCAATAGTTTGAACGTTCTTTAGTGCTTCCCTTCTTGGGAATTGGGATGAGGACTGACCTTTTCTGGTCCTGTGGCCACTGCTGGGTCTTCCAGATTTGCTGATATATTGAGTGCAACACTTTGATAGCATCGTCTTTTAGGGTTTTGAATAGCTCTATTGGAATTACATCGCATCCACCAGCTCTACTGACAGCTTCCTAAGACCCACTTGACTTCACATTTCAGAATGTCTGGCTCTGGGTTACTGACCACGTCATAGTTATCGAGTTCATTAAGGTCTTTTTTGTATAGTTCTTTCATATATTCTTTCCATCTCTCCTTGATTTCTTCTTCATCTGCTAGGTCTCTACCATTTCTGTTCTTTATTATGCCCATCTTTGGAGAAAAAAGCTCCCTTGATATTTCCAATTTTCCTGAAGAGATCTCTAGTCTTTACCCTTCGGTTATTTTTTTCTAGTTTCATACACTGTTGAGTGAAGAAGGCCTTCTTGTCTCTCTGTGCTTTTCTTTGGAATTCTGCATTTAGTTGGATGTACCTTTCCCTTTCTCCCTTGCTTTTTTTTTTCTCCCTTGCTCTTCTTTCTTCAGCTATATTTGTAAAGCCTCCTCAGATAACCACTTTACCTTCTTGCCTTTCTTTTTCTTTGGGATGGTTTTGTTCACTGCCTCTCATACAGTAGTACAGACCTCTGTCCATAGTTATTCAGACACACTGTTTACTAGATCTAATCACTTGAATCTATTCGTCACCTCCACTGCATATTCATCAGTTCAGTTCAGTTGCTCAGTCATGTCTGACTCTTTGTAACCCCATGGACTATAGTATGCCAGGCTTCCCTGTCCATCACCAACTCCTGGAACTTGCTCAAACTCATGTTCATCAAGTCGGTGATGCATCCAACCATCTCATCCTCTGTCATCCCCTTCTCTTCCTGCCTCAATCTTTATCAGCATCAGGGTCTTTTCCAGTGAGTCAGTTCTTCAAATCAGGTGGCCAAAGTATTGGAGCTTCAGCTTCAGCATCAGTTTTCCAATGAATATTCAGGACTGATTTCCTTTAGGATGGACTGGTTGGATCTCCTTGCCGTCCAAGGGACTCTCAACAGTCTTCTCCAACACCGAAGTTCAAAAGCATCAATTCTTCGGTGCTAAGCTTTCTTTATAGTCCAACTCTCACATCTATATATGACTACTGGAAAAACCATAGCTTTGGCTAGATGGACCTTTGTTAGCAAAATGATGTCTCTGCTTTTTAATATGCTATCTAGGTTGATCATAGCTTTTCTTCCAAGGAGCAAGCATCTTTGAATTTCATGACTGCTGTCACCATCTTCAGTGATTTTGGAGTCCAAGAAAATAAACTTTGTCACTGTTTCCATTGTTTCCCCATCTATTTGCCATGAAGTGATGGAACCAGATGCCATGATGCCATGATCTTACTTTTTTGAATGTTGAGTTTTAAAGCAGCTTTTTCACTCTCCTCTTTCATTTTCATCAAGAGGCTCTTTAGTTCTTCTTTGTTTTCTGCCATAAGGGTGGTGTCATCTGTGTATCTGAGGTTATTGATATTTCTCCCGGCAATCTTGATTCCAACTTGTCCTTCATCCAGCCCGGCATTTCACGTGATATACTCTGCATATAAGTTAAATAAGCATATTCATAGGGGATTTGATTTAAGTCTACCTGGATGGCCTAGTGTTTTCTCTGCTTTCTTTCGTTTAAACCTGAATTTTGCTATGGGAAGCTAATGATCTGAGCCACAGTCAGCTCCAGGTCTTGTTTTTGCTGACTATATACAGCTTCTTCGTTGTTGACTACAAAGAATGTAATCAGTTTGATTTTGGTATTGACCATTTGGTGATGTCCATGTGTAGTCATCTCTTGTTTTGTTGAAAATGATGTTTGCTATGACCAATGCATTCTCTTGGCAGAATTCAGTTAGCCTTTGACCTGCTTCATTTTGTACTCCAAGACTGAACTTGCCTCTTACTCCAGGTATCTCTTAACTTCCTACTTTTGCATTCCAATCCCCAGTGATGAGTAGAAATCTTTTTTGATGTTAGTTCTAAGAGTTTTTCTAGGTCTTCATAAAACTGATCAACTTCAGCTTCTTTAGCATTATTGTTAGGGCCATAGACTTAAATTATTTTGATGTTGAATGGCTTACCTTGGAAACAAACTGAGATCATACTGTCATTTTTTTTTTCATTCTGTCATTTTTGAGGTTGCACCCAAGTACTACTTTTCAGACTCTTTTGTCAATTAACAGGGCTACTCCATTTCTTCTAAGGGATTCTTGTCCACGGTAGTAGATATAATGGTCATCTGAATTAAATTCCCATTCCCATCCATTTTAGTTCACTGATTTCTAAGATGTTGATGTTTATTCTTACCATTTCCTGCTTGGCCACATCCAATTTACCTTGGTTCATGGACCTAGCATTCCAGGTCCCTATGCAATACTGTTCTTTGCATTGGCTTTTACTTTCATCACTAGGCACATCCACAACTGAGCATCATTTCTGCTTTGTCCCAGCCCCTTGGTTCTTTCTGGGCTATTAGTAGTTGTCCTCCTCTCTTCCCCAGTAGCCTATGAGATACCTTCCAACCAGGGGGACTCATCTTTTGGTTTCATTCCTTTTTGTCCTTTTATACAATTCCTGATTTTCCCATGGCAAATATATTGGGGGTGGTTTGCCATTCCCTCTGCCAGTGGATCATGTTTTGTCAGAACTCTCTACTCTGAGATTGGAATATGCAGCTGCAAACCAATCAATGCCAATTATTATTGGCAACCACCAAACCCTATGAGAGAGGCATAGAACAGATCCTTTCTCAGAGCCTCCAGGAGAAGCAAGCTAATATTGCCAATACCTTGATTTTGGACTGCTAGCCTTCAGAACTGCAAGAGAACAAATTCTTGTTTTAAGCCACCTAGTTTGTGATACTCTGTTATAGCATCTCTAGGAAACTAATACAGAGAGAAAACATAGGGAAAGAGAAAATCAATACCAGATACCCGAAATTCTGAGTATAAAATCTTCCACCATCTCTGGCTGACCCCTGAATAGCACAAGTATGGAGTAACTAAGGCTAAAATAATTGAATAGACTTTCAGCTGCTTCACTCTACAGGGATACAGAGTTTGGAGTTCAAGTTCAGTCAAATTAACTCTCCATTGAAACATCAACAACAAAACCCACAATGCTTTTGTGAGAATATAAGAAAATCCAGAATCTTTATAATATATAACTCACAAGATAAAATATATATTTATAAAATATCAATCACATAATGCAATTCCAAATAATTCGACAAATGAAGAAACAGAAAATTGCGATTCTCACTCAAGAGAACATATGATCAGTAAAGACTGACTCTTAGATGACACAGGTATTGAAATTACCAGATAAGGATTATAAAGCAACTTTTTTTTAACTCTGTTTGAGAACATAAAGAAAAATGTGACCCCATAGAGTTAACAAATAGGATATCTCAACCAAAAAATACAAACTATGAAAGAGAACCATTAGAAAATAATAGAACTGAAATGTGAAATATCTGAAATTTAAAAATACTGGAAGTTTAGCAGAAGACTAAAGATGACAAAGAAATCACAGTAAACTTAAAGATAGATCATCAGAAATTATTCAATCTGAATAACAGAAGAAATAAGATTGTTTAGAAAATGAACAGAGTCTCAGTATCTGCGGAGCAATTGCAAGAAGTCTAACATATGGTTAATTTGAGTGGAGAATATATGACAGATAATAGCTAGAAAAAATCTTAAATTTTGATTTAAGTGTCTCACTACAGAAAAACAGAAAACCACTCTAGGCACATCTTGATGAAAAATGAAGATAAAGAGAAAGTATTACAAGAGGAAAAAAAGACACATTACACACAGGAGGACAAGAATATAAATGACTGAATATCAATAACAATGGTGTCCAGAAAACATTGGAAAAATATCTTTAAGACACTGAAAGAAAACTGTCGGACAAGACTTATTCACTATATTCAGTGAAAATATCAGATATTTAGAAAATCTCAAAATTTCGAAAGTAAATAACATACTGCTATTTTTTCTTAACACAACAGAGGAAAATATCAAGATAAACATTTTATCTAAAGGCTGAGTTTATTTTTATAGTTTGTCTTTACTTTTGCTTATGAACGCAAATTTTTCTTCAATAGCACCAGAGGGCAACGTTGATAATCTTTTCAGCAGCCAAATGGACAGCTTATTCTTGGTCTGACAGTTTTTCCACTAACAATTCTTCTAGTTCCTCCTTAATCAGTCATCTATTGCTGATTGGGTCTTTGGTTTTTAGCTTCTTCTGAAAACAGACCTTGAGCTCACAACTGGTTTTTGTTTTTTGTTTTTTTTTTCCTTCACATCTAGTAGCTTTCTGTGTGCCTCATGCATTCATGAGTAATGTGCCTGTTTGCCAGTATAAAAAGAAAATGAAATGGGTGGCCATCTTCTCCCCACTGGATTGCTCTTTGTTTTGGAAAAATCTCTTCAGGATGCTTCATTATTGACTGGGCTCACTTCTCAAACCCCTGGGGAAAAGCTAAGTAATCACTCTGTCAATATTCTCTCGGGTGAAACTTTCTGGATCTTCTCCCATCACGTTAGCTAAGTGTGTCTTTCCTATGTTGAATTCCTCAGTCTGCTTTATGGTAAAATCTGCTATGTAAGTTTCACATCTTGAGGCTGCAACATTTTTCTTGTTTCAGCTGCAGTGTGTCTTAGCCTTGGCTGTGATTAGTCACTCAGTCATGTCCCGCTCTTTGTGACCCCATGAACTTTAACACGACAGGCTTCTCTGTCTACGCAAATTCTCCAGGCAAGAATACTGGAGTGGGTTGCCATGCCCTCCTCCAGGGGATCTTCCCAACCCAAGGAACGAACCCAGGTCTCCCAAACTTCAGGCGGATTCTTTACCATCTGAGCCACCAGGGAAGCCCTTCTTAGCCTCGACAACTGGCATCTGGCACTTGTCTGTAGCTCAGCAGTGGCGGCTTTCCAGAGGCCTTGTCTGGGGCAAAGCCAATCCTAACCCTAAGAAAGAGACAGAAGGAGGCAGCTAGCGGGCAGGACGCACAGGGTGCAACCATGTGGACAAAGGGAGGTAGGGAGAGGACGGAGGGGCAGGGCCTGCAGACGGCAGCACACATCTTTTAAAATTAGTGTTTTCTTTTTCTTTGGATAAATACACGGAAGTAGAATTGCTGGGTCATATGGTAGTTCAATTTTCATTTTTTTGAGGCACCTCCATACTGTTTTCCATGGTGGCTTCATGAATTTACATTCCCACCAATAAATGTATGAAAGTAAAGGTCAAATTGTTAGTTGCTCAGTCATGTCCAACTCTTTGTGGCCCCATGGACTGTAGCCTGCCAGGCTTCTCTGTCCATGGAATTCTCCAGGCAAGACTACTGGAGTGGGTACCCATCCCTTCAGCAGGGGATCTTCCTGACCCAGGGATCAAGCCTGGGTCTTCTGCAGGTTCTCTTTACTGTCAGAGCCACCTGGAAAGCCCATAAACATTCCCCTTTCTTTACATACTCACCAACACTTACTATTTCTAGTTTTTCTGATACATAGCTATGGATGAAAGAAAAGCTCACTAATGAATTTAGAAAACATTTTAAACTACAAATAAAAACACAAAATTATAAAAATTGTACAATGCAGCTAAAGCAGTACTTAAAGGGAAACTTATGGCTTTAAAATACTCTAACAAGAAAAGACAAAAGGTATAACATCAATGGAAAGTAGAGAGACAATTAAAAAATTTAACAAAGTTGAGTTAGTTTTTTTGAAAGGTCAGCAAAATTGATTAAGTTCCTAACTAGAGAGATCAAGAAATAGAGAGAGGGGACATAAATTATATACATACATATTATTGTTGTTGTTCAGTTGCTAAGTTGTGTCAGAGCCTTTGCCACCTCGTGGACTGCAGCATGCCAGACTCCTCTGTTCTCCACTATCTCCTAGAATTTGATAAACCCATGTCCATTGAGTTGGTGATGCCATCCCACCAACTCATCCTCTGTTGTCCCCTTCTTCTCCTGCCCTCAATCTCCCAGCATCAGGGCCTTTCCCAGTGAGTTGGCTCTCAAATCAGGCGGCCAAAGTATTGGAGTTTCAGCATCAGTCCTTCCAATGAATATTTGAGGTTGATTTCCATTAGAACTGACTGATTTGAT
Source organism: Muntiacus reevesi (assembly GCF_963930625.1). Classification (NCBI taxonomy): domain Eukaryota; kingdom Metazoa; phylum Chordata; class Mammalia; order Artiodactyla; family Cervidae; genus Muntiacus; species Muntiacus reevesi. Next base: position 29,331,419 of record NC_089264.1, read on the forward strand.
CTTGTAGTCCAAGGGACTCTCTCAAGAGACTTCTTCAGCACCACAGTTTGAAAGTATCAATTCTTCAGTGCTCAGCCTTCTTTATAGTCCAACTCTCACATCCATTGTACCATAGCTTTGACTAAACAGAACTTTGTGGGCAAAGTGATGTCTCTGCTTTTTAATAAGCTGTCTAGGTTTGTCATAGCTTTCCTTCCAAGGAGCAAACGTCTTTTAATTTCATGGCTGCAGTCACCATCTGCGGTGATTTTGGAGTCCAAGAAAATAAAATCTGCCACGGTTTCGTTTTTCCCCATCTATTTGCCATGAATTGATGGGGCTGGATGCCATGACCTTCATTTTTTGAATGTTGAATTTTAAGCCAGCGTTTTTACTCTCTTCTCTCACTCTCATCAAGAGGCTCTTTAGTTCCTCTTCACTTTCTGCCATTAAAGTGGTATCATCTGCATATCTGAGGTTATTGATATTTCTCCCAGCAATCTCTTGATTTCTGGCTCATGATTCATCAAGCTCAGCATTTCATATGATGTACTCTTCATATACATTAAATAAACAAGGTGACAATATACAGCCTTGACATATTTCTTTCCCAGTTTTGAATCTATCTGTTGTTTCATGTTCAGTTCAAATTGTTGCTTCTTGACTTGCATGTAGGTTTCTCAGGAAGCAGATAAAGTGGTCTGGTATTTATTCTCATTTAAGAATTTTCCTCAGTTTATTGTGATCCACACAAAGGCTTTAGCTTTGTCAGCGAAGCAGAAATAGATGCTTTTCTGGAATTCCCTTGCTTTTTCTATGATCCAGTGTATGTTGGCAATTTGATCATTGGTTCCTCTGTCTCTTCTAAATCCAACTTGTACATTTGGAAGTTCTTGGTTCATATATTGTTGGAGCCTAGCTTGAAGAATTTTGAGCATTACTTTGTATATCTCAATGAAGCTATGAGCCAGGATGTTCAGGGAGAAGGTGCCGGACCAGCTGAGAGATTTCAGTGAGCAACACGGCGCGTTCCTTTAGGCTAAGAAATAAAGACACAGAACAGATGGGGTCGAGAGGATCACTGCAGTCAGCGATGACTCTTTATTTCTCAGGGTTACATTTATACTAAACCAAGAAGAGAATCTTAAGAAGAGAAAATATTTTTCCATAAACATCACTTTGAGATAACAATCACCAGAACTCTCTGATAACGTCAAGGGATAAGAAGGGCATCCCGTTTATCTTGAGGGTGGTCGTGAAAGGCTTATCCACCTGCGTCATGTGTGCATTCAAGGCTTACTAGTGTTCTGTTTAACTTTGGATAGTAAATTCCAGGAGAGGGGTGGCGGGACAGAGAGCTATGTCCTTGAAGGGACCCTTGATAATCAATCAAGGCAGCTCCCAGAATCAGCTCTTTCAAGCCGCTCCCCGCAAGAAGGGAATGGTAAAGCACCTCAGTATTCTTGCCTCAAGAACCCCCTGAACAGTATGTAAAGGCAAAAAGATATGACAATGGAAGATGAGTCCCCAGGTTGGTAGATATCCAATATAGTACTTGAGAAGAGCAGAGAAATAACTCTAGAAAGAATGAAAAGTCTGGGCCAAAACAGAAATGACACTCAGTTGTGGATGTGTCTGGTGATGAAAATAAAATTTGATGTTCTAACAAATAAAGAGGGACTATCACTATAGATATTATAGACATAACAAGAATAATAAGAGAATATGAGTGAGTGAGTGAAAGTTGCTCAGTTGTGTCTGACTCTTTGTGACCCCATGGACCATACAGTCCATGGAATTCTCCCATCCAGAATATTGGAGTGGGTAGCCTTTTCCTTCTCCAGGGGATCTACACAACCCAGGGATCAAACCCAGGTCTCTCGCATTGCAAATGGCTTCTTTACTAGCTGAGCCACAAGGGAAGCCCAATAAGAGAATATATTGACAACTTTATGCTCATATATTGAACAATTTAAGTGAAATAGATGAATACAGCTTACCAAAACTGACACAAGATAAAACAGAAATTTGGAAGAGTCCTATATTGTTATAGATTTATTGATTGATTAGAAAAGTAACATTTTTTTAAAAAGTAACATTTTTTTCTTCTTATTTCATGCCTGATTTTTTTTTAATAGAGTGTCTTAATGTATTTTGTGTATGTCGTAGATATTCTTATTTTAATCTATTTGGGCTGCTGTAACACAATACTGTTCTCCACAAACTGTTTTTACCTTTGTCATGTGATCAAAGTTAATACTACCTATGATGGGACAAACTGATACCATGCCCCCTGATATGATGCATGGAGAAGGACACAGCATCACTACTGTGGTATTCTTACCAACAGTGAATAATCTGAATTTAATCATGAGGAAACATCAGATAAATTCCAATTGAGCAGCATTCTACGAAATAACTGGCTAGCATTCTTTAAAGTGTCAAGGTCATGAAAAAGAAAGGCTGAGTAACTACTTCAGCTTATAGGAGAGTAAAGTGACCTGACAACTACATGTGTCACATGATAGTAGGTTAGATCTTGAACCGGATAGAGAATATTAGTGGGTAAATTGGTAAATTTGAAGAAAGTCTGTAAATTAGATAATAGTGTTACTTAATGTTAAGATTGATTTTAATGTTAATTTCTTGATTTTAATGATAGTGCTGTGGTTATATGGAACTTCCCTGGTGACTCAGACAGTAAAGGATCTGCCTGCAGTTTGGAAGACCTGGGTTTGATTCCTGAATTGGGAAGATCCCCTGGAGAAGGGAATGGCTACCCACTCCAGTATTCTTGCCTGGGAAATCCCATGAAGAGAAGAAGCCTGGTGGGCTACAATCCATGGGGTTGCAAAGGGTTGGACACAACCGAGTGACTAGAACTCTAGCACTCACTGTGGTTATATAGAAGGTGAAAGTGTTAGTCACTCAGTCATGTCTGACTCTCTGTGACCCCATGGACTGTAGCCCACCAGACTTCTCTGTCCATGGGATTTCTCAGGCAAGAATACTGGAGTGGGTTGCCATTCCCTTCTCCAGCCATCTTCCCAACCCAGGGATTGAACCTGGGTCTCCCACCTTCCAGGCAGATTCTTACCATCTGAACTATGTAAGCTAATATTTATAGAACATGATGGAAGGTGTATAAGAATTCTTTATAGTATTTCTTCAACTTTTTGTAAATATAGTATTATCTAAAAATTAAATTTTTGTAACTTCTAAGCTTAAAAATGAAAAGAAATTTAACAAGAAGTAGCTCTTGAACTTAACTTGCTCTCTTCAACTAGTCTACATTTGATTTACTGCCTGCTGGTGATTATGCTGAGTTCAATGTAAACAGCCTCTGGGCTCTTGGAGTTTGTATTCTGGTGGGGAAAGACATTTATTACAAAAAATAATTTTGTTGTTATTTTTCAGTCACTAAATTGTGTCCTACTCTTGTGCGACTCCATGGACTATAGCATGCTAGGCCTTATCAAGAATGCAGATAGATTTTTTTTGCCACTCTTTTCCATGAACTAGGCTGGGGCAGAATTTAAAAGCACCAACACTTTGATCTAATATTATGAATTTAAGTCCCTAATATTCCAACTTTAAATCCTGAATTTAAAATTTGCATATTGACAAATTTGCATATGTGTATGTATATTGCTATGGACATCAGATAATATTAGATATTGATTACATATATATTCATGTTACATTTATCTAAGTTATAAGTAAAATTTTAAATTGTATATCCAGTGACCAGACTGTGTCTATCGTTCTTTACAGAAATTACTCTGTCGTTATCTCTGAAGGGGCTGCATTGACCAAACAATCCCAACCTGAGCTAAATCTTCTAATAAAACTAAATACAAATGGGTAATATGTACTTGATTATATTTAATCATTATAATAACCCCAGTAAACAATCTTGAAGATGAAGTTTTTAGTCTTGCTGGCTGGCCCAGTTTTTCTTATGGTTAGTGGAAATTTTGGTGCTGTCTGTGACCATAAAATTTAATATACCCAGGAATTAATTCTATGACTGAGACCTTATGAGAAGACTCCATGACCTATTGAGTTCAACAAAATTGACACAGAGTGTTTTAGAGCACAGAGATGTGGAAAGCCAGTGAATCAAGAACAAAAAATGTTGGGCTGACAGTTCTGTGTCATCCTAGGGCCCCTGTTAGGGCTTTCCAGGTTGTGTAGTGGTAAAGAATCTGCCTGCCAATCCAGGAGATGCAAGAGATGTGGGTTCAATCCCTAGGTCGGGAATATCCCCTGGAGTAAGAAATGGCAACCAACTCCAGTGTTCTGGCCTGGAAAATCCCATGAACAGAGGAGCTTGGAGGGCTACAGTCCATTGGTTGGACATGACTGAGCACACACACACACACACACACACATAGGGCCCCTCTGCCTTTGTTGTACAATGGGTTTGGAAAAAGTCCTCTAACATTCAAAGGACATAATGATATGTTTGCTCTCATGTTTGATTTTCTGATCCAAGTAATAAGTGACACTATAAATTGAGGATTTCTTCAACCTTAATGGATAAAAATGTTTTTGTTTTCCACGAGCCTCTGAAGTATAAACTCTTAAGGATAAACGTTTTAGTCTCCCAGTGATGAGCTAAAGCTTCATGTTTTAAACTTTGGATCAATTGTTCACTATGCAGAAAACGTTAAAGACTGCAGTCCTACCATGTTTTCTCTACCTTTCATTAAGTTTTCAAAATCCATGTTATGGATAGTATTTTTCTCTTTCTCAGGGCCTTTTAATTTCTAATCACGGTTGTCTCAAATGCTGATCATGTTTCTGAGAAATTACTTTATATAAAAGATGGAGCAAGATAGAGTTGCCACATACCTTTTTATCTTTTCTGTGAAATTATTTAAACCTAAAGTTGTGGTGACAAGGTTGCTTCTAATAGACTGTTGCCATGGAAACAGGCTGTTGAAAAGAGCAAGACTCAAGGCCTCCAAGTCTTTGCATGTTTATACCTATGCTCACAAATATATAAATTTTAGATTGAATGACAAACCATATACAATGAAACCTGTTGACCATGCAGTATTTTTCAAAAACAAAAGTTATAGATGTTAATATAGCAAAGTTGAGCTAATTTTATATAATCAAGATTCTTTTATACAATAAATTGGTGAACTGAAATAGATTTTTAAAAATATTTTTAGGAGCCAGAGAGAAGTTATCATTCAAGACCTGAAATGGAAGAGAAGAAGAAGAAAAAAAAAAGGAAGAAAGTGGAAGGAAAGAAGGAAGAAAACAGCCAATTATTCATTCATTAAGTACACACACCAAGTATGTGTCTGGTTCCATAAAGATAAGATTAATATCAAATGTTTTCTTTCTGTAATCTCATTGCTTTGTTGTTTTTGTTGTTCAGTAGCTAATTTGTGTCCATTCTTTGTGACCCCATGGATTGCAGCATGCCAAGCTCCTCTGTCCTTCACTGTCTCCCAAAGTTTGCCCAGGTTCATGTCCACTGAGTCAATGATCCTATCTAACATGTCCCGCAGAGTTTGCTCAGGTTCATGTCCATTGAGTCAATGATTCTATCTAACATGTCCCCCAGATTCCTGTCCATTGAGTCAGTGATGCTCTCTAACAATCTTATCCTCTGCTGCCCCTTCTTTTGCCTTCAATCTTTCCCAGCATCAGGGTCTTTTCCAATGAGTCGGCTTTCATGGCTTAGCCCAGTCCATTACATATAACAGATGCTCAATAAATATTTATTGAGTGAACTAAGATATAAGGGTAGCAAATACCAATGTTGGTGAAAAAGAGATTTGACTCATAATGGTGTAGAGAATCTAAGGGAGAAGGTAGTGTCCCCTTAGGGGCTTCCCTAGTGGCTCAGACTGTATAGAATCTGCCTGTAGGATTGTGGAAGACCTGGACTTGATCCCTGGGTTGGAAAGATCTCATGGAGGAGGGCATGGCAGCTCACTCCAGTATCCTTGCCTGGAGAATCCCCACGGACAGAGGAGCCTGGCGGGCCAAAGATTCTGACATGAATGAGCACAGCAGAGTGGCCCTTAGAGTATCACACATGTGAAACTGTATGACTCAGTTAGATCCTCCTATTAGGGTAAGAGAAGTGCTTGGGCAACTGACCCACTGCACGTAGAACACACAAACACATAATGTTCAAGAACACTGGCTATCTCTGGACCTAGTCCAGGCAAAGCTGATACTAAGAGACTAAAATAGAGCAATACAACCAGGGAGATAGCCAGACCATGGATAATCTAACAACTGTTAACATAGTGTGTGCCATGGGAATGTATATACATCACAGAAGGATTTCTATACAAATGTACAGATATCTTTTTCTAAATATTTCAGTACTGTTTAGTATTGGACATATTCACTCTTTTTGACATCATAGATATATGTTTTAACAGATGCATTTAAAGAAAAATATTTGTGTGCTTATGGGTTAGGTCGCTTCAGTCGTGTCTGATCTTTGCAACCCTATGGACCATAGCCCACCAGGCCCCTCTGTCCATGGGATTCTCCAGGCAAGAATACTGGAGTGGGTTGCCATGTCTTCCTCCAGGGGATCTTCCCAACCTATGGATTTGAACCCACATCTCTTTACGTCTCCTGCATTGGCAGGCAGGTTCTTTATTAGTGCCACCTGGGAAGCCCATAAAGAAAAATATAAAATTTATTTTAAATTGTGAAAACATTCACTTTGAAATAACTTTAGACAAAGTTGCAAAAATAGTACAGAGTACCTATATAATCTTTGCCCAGTTTCCCCTCATGGTATCTTCTTATATAACTACAGTACAGTGATACAGACCAGGAAAGTAACATTACTACAACAATGTTAACTAAACTAAAAGTCTTACTCAAATTTCTTAGTTTTTTTTTTTCATGAATATCCTTTCTCTGTCCCAATATCTATTCCAGGATCTCGCATTGTGTTTATTTTTCATGTCTCCTTAGCCTCCAGTGTAAAGTCAAAACCTCTTAAAAAAGAGGAAATTTTTACTTTCATCAGAAAAATATGTTAAAAGTTAAATTTTCAATTATTAATAGTAGTATTGCTATTTTTGGGTCCTTCCCCACTTTCAGAGCACAGCCGAGAAAAGGAAGTAAGAGCCTGTATTTAACTGGGGAGACCTACCACCCTCTTCGTGGGGTCGCAAAGAGTTGGACACGACTGAGCGACTAAACTGAACTGAGCTGAACCACTCTCTTTCCTGCAACCTGGGCGTCTCTAATAACTGCTTTGTGTTGTTGGATTTTATTCCTGCAGAATTTTGAGGGGAACATTCAAAATCTGTGGACAACTTTATAGTTGACAAGTTGCGACAATTGTCAACAAGGGTAGAAGAGTTAGAGGAGTAGAGAAGAAAATCAGGTGGACTCCATTCAGCAGGACATTCTGCTGATGCGGACTAGGAATATACTAAGGAATTGAGATTACAAATACCGTCCGAAAGACAGAGTCTAGGATAGAATTTATGAACTCCAGTGCGAGATAAGTATTGTGAATGACTGGAATTGGTACTAAATCCAGGGCTCGTGTCATGATAAAAACACAATGAGTGAAAAAAATGGCAAGTATCATCTGGCTCAGTCAGTAATGAAATGGGGTGTGGTAAACTGGAGGACGCATATCACATCTAAAGCAGGTAGTTGTTATTTAGCTCCATTTGGAATTTGCAATCAGAATTTGAGTCCAATGTTGCAAGATTCTCAGATGGTTTTTTACAAGAGAACTTTTTTCCCCCGAAAGAACTTTATGTGAAAATTCTTATTTTTATTTCAGTTTTTAAGATTTTTATGAGATTTACATTCACAAAACAGTTATAACATTAAATTTTCTGCATAAAATATGCATGTGAGTCTCATTAAATACATCTAGATGCTGGATGGTCTGCTGAAGTGAAGTGAAGTGAAAGTTGCTCAGTCGTGTCCAACTGTTTTCAACCCCATGGACTATGCAGTCCCTGGAATTCTCCAGACCAGAATACTGGAGTAGGTAGCCTTTCCCTTCTCCAGGGGATCTTCCCTACCCAGGGATTGAACCCAGGTCTCCTGCACTGCAGGTGTATTCTTTACCAACTGAGCTATTAGGGAAGCCCCTTAAGTATTCTCAAAATCGAAGTGACTAATTTCTACTCACTGGTCCTGTAATAGGTACAAGTCAAATGCCATAGAAAAAGTTCAAACTACTTCATGTAACAGACATTTAATTTACTATTACTAAGTTCAAACAAATCAGCAAAAACCAATAGTCTATTCTACTGAAACTTTATAAGAAGATGATATAGACAACAGTGCTGATAGAAAATTCTTATTTTAAATGTTAGTAACTAATTTGCCTGTGAGCTTCTCTGAAACTCCCTCAACTCTTGAATTGCCTAAGAACTCCAAGGCCTTTCTCAGTCAATCAGTCACTTTTCATCCAAACACTGTGAAAAGAAAAAAACAGGACTAATCAATCTTCTTTTGCTTTAACTTCCCCTGGCCATGGAGTTCAGTTCAGTTCAGTTCAGTTGCTCAGTTGTGTCAAACTGTTTGCGACCCCATGAATCACAGCACGCCAGGCCTCCCTGTCCATCACCAACTCCCGGAGTTTACTCAAACTCATGCCCATCAAGTCGGTGATGCCATCCAGCCATCTCATCCTCTGTCACCCCCTTCTCCTCCTGCCCCCAATCCCTCCCAGCATAAGAGTCTTTTCCAATGAGTCAACTCTTTGCATGAAGTGGCCAAAGTATTGGAGTTTCAGCTTCAGCATCAGTCCTTCCAATGAACACCCAGGACTGATCTCCTTTAGGATGGACTGGTTGGATCTCCTTGCAGTCCAAGGGACTCTCAAGAGTCTTCTCCAACACCACAGTTCAAAAGCATCAATTCTTTGGCGCTCAGCTTTCTTCACAGTCCAACCCTCACATCCATACATGACCACTGGAAAAACCATAGCCTTGACCAGATGGACCTTTGTTGGTAGAGTAATGTCTCTGCTTTTTAATATGCTGTCTAGGTTGGTCATAACTTTCCTCCCAAGGAAAAAGTGTCTTTTAATTTCATGGCTGCAGTCACCATCCGCAGTGATTTTGGAGCCCAAACAAATAAAGTCTGCCATTGCTTCCACTGTTTCCCCATCTATTTCCCATGAGGTGATGGTCCCGGATGACATGACCTTAGTTTTCTGAATGTTAAGCTTTAAACCAACTTTTTCACTCTCCTCTTTCAGTTTCATCAAGATGCTTTTTAGCTCCTCTTCACTCTCTGCCATAAGGGTGGTGTCATCTGCGTATCTGAGGTTATTGATATTTCTCCCGGCAATCTTGATTCCAGCTTGTGCTTCTTCCAGCCCAGCATTTCTCATGATGTACTCTGCAAATAAGTTAAATAAGCAGGGTGACAATATACAGCCTTGACAGACTCCTTTTCCTATTTGGAACCAGTCAGTTGTTCCATGGCCATGGAGTAGTCGTTAAAGATGGATTTCAACAGATGTTGGTCCACTTCTGATCCAGATCTTATTTGGGCCACAGGTTGTCACACTGGGCTCCAACATTACAGCTGTTTCACATTTCTGCACTCAGCCATTGCTCCCCAGTGCCCAGAAACATGCTAGACTGAGTATGCCCAGCAGAGCTTCTGTTAGCATCCAGAAGATGTTTTCCTTGAAAAAGTATCTTTGGGCATTTTGTGGACTCTAGTACTTGGCCCAGAATCCTACTTTTCTCAGGAAAATTTTCTTTTGCTTTATTCTTTCATCTATCCTACACCTGGGCCTTATCCTCTACCCCTCTCTTCTACTCTATGCCAACAATACTCCTCAACTCTGAACTTTGAGGAATAGGAATGGTAGAGGTTGTTGTTGTTCGGTCACTAAGTTGTGTCCGGCTGTGCGACCCCATGGACTGCAGCACTGGACCAGGCTTCCCGTCCTTCACCATCTCCCGGAGTTTGCTCAAACTCATGTCCATTGATTGCTGTCATCCAACCATCTCATCCTCTGTCACAACAGTGGAGGTTGGAACTTCCTTTTTTTTTTCTCCCAGGAAGCTGAAGCCTCCTCATACAAATTCCCCTACCTCACCCTAGCAATCAACTCTCCTGATTAGTTTTGGTCAATCACTAAGTAAACAAACAAATGAATTGTCCTGTTACAACTTCCTGAAGGACAAAGATAACACTAATGTTATGAGTTTTGAGTTTACATAACTCAGTGGGGCGATTCAAGTGACTCAGCCCAAAACAAAGAAGGTCTGGTCAAAAGCAGTCTCATCTTTAGGCATAAGAGCAGCTTCTCTAAATATGAGAAGTTTCCCTCAACTTGCACTTGAGGTAAATCTTTACTTTAATACCCTGTTATCCAAATTTAAACAGTTTGATAAACTTGAAGTCTTTTCTTATAGGGAGCCAATATAAGAAGTAAAAACAAAGATATACAAGATTATTATTTAAATATAATGATTTGACAGAAAAATCTTACTTCCCCATATGAAATTGGAATTGAAAATGAACAAATTTTTAGCAAATCTTTAGTAGGTGAAAGTGCAACAGGTGTATACTTGTCATATATATTCAAATATCTGCAAGAAAACTACAGCAAGCACTTAAATATTCTGTGCTTAGAGATAGCCTTGTTTCTGGTTAAATCTTTCACTTAACCTTCTGCACAAAGTGAATAGCCAAAGAATGCTTCAGTCCTTAGTTAATCTGTAACAATTTTTCCCTCTGTGTATTTTTAGCAAGAATTAGCCTGGGTGCTGTTTATGGCAAGGGTACATAAGTTGGGTTTGTGAGAGTCTGTTTCAAAGGTTCTTTAGTACTGAATTTCTTTGATTGGAGTATGACACTGAATACAGGAAACTTCATTTAAATTGAAATTGGGAATCCAGAAGGGGAAGCTCTCACACGCTACCAATCATTGCCATCTGCGGACCCCCAAAGGAAGAGACATACCTTGTGTCTCTAACAGGAGAAAGGTTACTACTTTACTACCCCAGCAGGAGGAAGATTTTCTCCTTGCCCAGTGACAAGTGCCACCAATAAGAACATTGCCATTCAGCCAATGGGAAGCCATCACTAACCTAAATTCTCACTTTGCTCCAACTGGGACTTTCATTCAAAACGCTTCCTCCCAGCCTTTCCCTCTTCTCTATAAAGTAACAGATACTTTCCTTTGTTTGCTGGACTTGCCTATAGTTTTTGCCACAGCATGCTTGACCCTAGTTGCAGTTCTCTGCTATCCTTGAATAAACTTATTTTGCTTGTAAAGTAACTTGCTGTTTTTAACAGATAGTGCTTTATTTTGCTTTTCTTTTCTTCTTCATTTCCCTAAGAAGCCTAGATTTGTTTCAAACTTGTAATATGTGTGAACTTCCTAAATAGGTGGTAATGGGTTTGTGAACTTCAGGACAGACAATACTGGGGAAAAGCTCCCAGACTGAGGAGACTCAGGAAGCTGAATTTTATCTACTGAGCTCCAAGTGATTCCGTTTGCTCGCTGGTAAATGGAGAGAACAATATTTGTTCTCCCTGCCTTACAAAGAAGTGAAAGTGAAAGTAGCTCAGTCATGTCCGACCCTTTTGACCCCATGAATTGTAGCCCACCATGCTCCTCTGTTCAGAGAAACAAATGAGATTTAAAAAAAAAATCATTTGAAAATTCCCAAAGCACAAATGTAAAATACTAGTCTAGAATAGAAAACTTTGTAAGTTTCAACATGTAAAAGTTAGTGCTAATGTAATTGAAAAGCCATATGTGATAACTTTTATTACTATGCTTATACTTTATCAATAACAGGAAAAAATTGTGTGTGATATGGTTAAATTGTTCATACTGATTACCTAGCAATTTTATACATGCTCTAAGAAAACCATAGAATACAACTCTTTTAAAAAAATTTTTATTTATTTATTTTAATTGGAGGCTAATTACTTTACAGTATTGTAGTGGTTTTTGCCGTACATTGACATGAATCAGCCATGGGTGTACATGTGTTCCCCATCCTGAACACCCCTCCCACCTCCCCTGCTCTTTAACACAGTAAACATGGGTCGAAATGTTAATACTAAACAACTTAATTATTTCTTTCCTCAGAATAAGAGCTTCTTGGCAAAATGATTGCAGCATCAAGGAATGCTCTGGATTAAATGGGTCCTGGACACTATATTCCAACTTGCCGCCTACATTCCCTCAGTCTTAGGCCTCATTTTGGGCATGAAATTCTGCAGTAGTTGTGTTTTTCCTTTGAGAGTCCACATTTGCATGTGTATGTGGATGTTTTCAGAACCTGTTTTTGAAAAGTTAACTGGTGGATTGGTTTTGAAAAGGCCATGAAGGATCAGTGATCCCTTAAGCAAAAACAGATTTAACCACCTAGGTGGTGTTGTCCCAATCTTGTTAATGAAAAAGAAATAAATGTTGGAGGCAAATTAACTCAGAACCTCTCCAGGATTTCCTAATGGATCTAAACTCCTTTAAGAAATGCTTGGAATTTTTGTTTTACAATTAAAACAAGAAATTCTTTCACGTTAGGAAGCTAACATCCTGTAACACCTGAAATCAAAGCCTTTTAACTGAGTTCAGTCACCTATGAGAATTAATCTTCAAAATTTAAATAAGGGATATTATGAAGGATAGGCCAAGATGATTCTCATGATGAAAACCAGTGTAACGATACTAACGGCAAACTCTGCAAGGCCAACATGGGCTCAAGTACTTCAGGGGGCTTCCCAGTCAATGTTACAACTTCCTAAAAGGGGTTATTGCCAAAGTTTCACTGATGATGAATAATTGATTCAACTGGCTTCTAAAATACAGAGTTTACTGACTGAAATAATTGGATAAAAAAGTAGAGTATCCAAAATGGCTCATTTTAAAATGGATTCAGGCATTTTATAGGTCAAACCAACAAAGTCTCTCCTTCAAACATAAAGATGTACATATCTCTGAAGTGAGATTTAATTGTGTCCCCCCAAACAATATTATAAAAAAAGGTCATATCACTCATATAGTGTGGCCTTATGTATCCACACAAAGACACACAAAGTCAAGCACTTTCACTTGCCATGTGATGTAGTTCCTAGAATGGTGTGTCCAGATTGCCTTTCAAGACTTTTAAAAAGACATAATTGAGGAATCATCCAAAGTGAAATATATTTGAAAGTATTTTTCTTATTTTATACTAGATTAGGTTAGACATTTGTTGATATAACAAGTACTTTTGGAGTCATACTTTCATAACATTACGTTATGCTTTAGAATACTTTTGTGGGTTTCAAGTTTTTTGCTTTGTTTTTACTATTTTAATTGTATGTTTTAAAGGTTTGTTTTCATGTTCTATTTATTACATTTATAACTGTTACTTTACATAATAATACTCTTAATCCTCTATTATTTTAAATAGTTATCTGTTAATTTCCTTCTGTGGATAATAAGCAAAATTAGGTATTTCTTTTTTCTTCCAATTCTTTAGGCCATTTTTCTTTTGCATTCATTTTGCGTAATTATAATGCATTTCTTAGTGTTTAACTTTTACTATATAAACCCAGAGGCAAATATACTTGAAAGTATTTTTTTAATATATACTATCTTCTGCATTTAAGTGGTATGTCTTAAACCCTAGTTGCATAAGATATCCATGTACTTTATAATTTTTATGAGAGATCTTCATTTCTGTATTTTCAAAGTTTATACCATTTTCACTTGACAATATAACCACAATCCAACATTTGTGTTACTCTTGGTCCTATGGTTATGTAGGATTAATATTCACTGTCGGTTCTCCTTCATCTCTTGTGTGTGTGTTAGTCACTCAAGTCGTGTCCGACTCTCTGTGACCCCATGGACAGCAGCCCACCAGGCTCCTCTGTCCATGGAATTCTCCAGGCAAGAGTACTGGAGTGGGTTGCCATTTCCTTGTCCAATGTGAATTTTAGTAGTAGTAATTTAGTCACTAAGTTGAGTCCAACTCTTGTGACCACACAGACTGTAGCCTGCCATGTTCCTCTGTCCATGGAATTCTCCAGGCAAGAACACTGGAGTGGGTGGCCATTTCCTTCTTCCCCTTCATCTCTTACTTGCGTGAAATTCTTAAATCTATTTTATTTTCCTTTTCAAAATGGTTTTACTTTTGTACTTGGATGATAAAAAGGTCAGGTATAATTTTTTATTAAGTGGCATTGTCTTTTTTTGGTAATCTGTAGGCAGTGCTCAGTGACTCTTTCATGGCGAGTGTTGACTTGGAGACCTGTCTGATTTTGTTCTCCTTTACTGACTTTTGTGGGTTATTCCCAATTCATGCCTATTGTCCATGCATTGTTTTTAACAATATTGTAAGTTGGTGTTATTGCTAGGATGTTAAAATAAGTATTTCAATATATTTCAAGTCTAATAATTATATTATAACTCAGTTTGACCAGATTATATACTTTTCCTCCTCAGGTATGATAGGCTTTTCCAATCAGTAGATAAACTCCTATTCTCCTCCCTCTTATTCTCTCCCTCTCCCTTTCTCTCTTCTTCCTTCTCCTCCTACCCCTCCCCCTTCTCTAGCCCACTTCTTCCCCTCCCCTCTCTCCTCTCCCCTTGTTCCTCCCCTCCTCCTCCTCCTCCTCCTTCTTCATCTTCTTTCCCTTCTCCCTCCTCCTCTCCTTCTCCTTCCCCTTCTTCTCCTTTTTTTCTTCTCTGCTTCTTCCTCTTCCTCCTCCTCCTTTTCCTTCCTACCCTTCTCTCTCTTCTTTCTTCACCTCCTTTTTCTTCTTTGTAATCCTCTTTACTTCTTACCTGTTTTATTTTCTCACTTAGGTCCACTGTATCCCTTACTGGCATTTTAGCAGTACCTATTCTCTTTTGTGATGCTTCCAGTTTTTACGTTATTTCTGTGGTATTCTTCCATTTTATTCCTGGACTCAGTCAACTTTTCTCTTCTCTTTCTTAAGTTCTTGCACCTCTGCTCTCTGCTTTGTTTTATGAAGATACTTTATTATTATTACTATTATAATTCATGGCAAAATGATGGGCCACACTAATATTTGATCTGTGACTTAAAAAAAATTTTTTTTGGTTGGCTTCATAAACCATTTTTTTTTCATTTATTTTTTTAATTGAAGGATAATTGCTTTACAGAATTTTGTTGTTTCCTGTCAAACCTCAACATGAATCAGCCATGGGTATACATATATCCCTCCCCTTTGAACCTCCCTCCCATCTCCCTCCCCATCCCACCCCTCTAGGTTGGTACACAGCCCCTGTTTGAGTTGCCTGAGTCACACAGCAAATTCCAGTTGGCTCTCTGTTTTACATGTGGTAGTGTAAGTTTCCATGTTACTCTTTCCATACATCTCATCCGCTCCTCCCCTCTCCCCATGTCCATAAGTCTATTCTCTATGTTTGTTTCTCTATTGCTGCCCTGCAAATAAATTCTTCAGTACCACTTTCTAGATTCTGTAAATAAGTGTTAGAATACAATATTTATCTTTCTCTTTCTGACTCACTTCACTCTGTATAATAGGTTCTAGATTCATCTACTTCATCAGAACTGACTCAAATGTGCTCCTTTTTCTGACTGAGTAATATTCCATTGTGTATATGTACCACAACTTCTTTATCCATTCATCTGTCAATGGACATCTAGGTTGCTTCCATATTCTAGCAATTGTAAATAGTGCTGCAATGAACAAGGGATTCATATGTCTTTTTCCATTTTGATTTCCTCAGGGTATATGCCTAGGAGTGGGATTGCTGGGTCACATGGTGGTTTTATTCCTGGTTTTTTTAAGGAATCTCCATACTGTCTACCACAATGGCTGAATCAATTTACATTCCCACCAACAGTGTAAGAACATTCCCTTTTCTCCACACCCTATCCAGCATTTATTGTTTGTAGACTTTTTGATGATGGTCATTCTGACCAGTGTGAGGTCAATCTCATTGTAGTTTTGATTTGCATTTCTCCAATAATGAGTGATGTTGAGCATCTTTTCATGTATTTGTTAGCCATCTGTACGTCTTCTTTGAAGAAATGTCTGTTTAGGTCTTTCTCCCACTTTTTGATTGGGTTGTTAATTTTTTTCTGGTATTGACTTGTATGAGCTGCTTGTATATTTTGGGAGTGAATCCTTTGTCAGTTGCTTCATTATTATATTCTCTCATTCTGAGGGTTGTCCTTTCACCTTGCTTGTAGTTTTCTTTGCTGTGCAAAATTTTTTAAATTTAATCAGGTCCCACTTGTTTATTTTGTTTTTATTTCCTTTACTTTAGGAGGTGGGTCATAGAGGATCTTGCTTTGATTTATGTCGAGTGTTCTGCCTATGTTTTCCTCTAAGAGTTTTATAGTTTTTAGTCTTACATTTAGGTCTTTAATCCATTTTGAGTTTATCTTTGTGTTCTAATTTCATTCTTTTACATATAGCTGTCCAGTTTTCTCAGCACCATTTATTGAAGAGGCTATCTTTGCCCCGTTGTATATTCTTCCCTCCTTTGTCAAAAATAAGGTACCCATAGGTGCATGGGTTTATTTCTGGGCTTCCTATCTTGTTCCATTGGTCTATATTTCTGATTTGGTGCCAGTACCATACTGTCTTGATGCCTGTGGCTTTGTAGTATAATCTGAAGTCAGGAAAGTTGATTCCTTCAGCTACATTCTTCTTTCTCAAGACTGCTTTGGCTATTTGGGGTCTTCTGTGTTTCCATATGAATTGTGAAATTTTTTGTTCTGGTTCTGTGAAAAGTGACATTGGTAATTTGATAGGAATTGCATTGAATCTGTAAATTACATTTGGTAGTAAAGTCATTTTCACAATATTGATTCTTCCTACCTATCTCTCCATCTGTTTATGTCATCTTTGATTTCTTTCATTATTGTCTTTTTTCATTATTGTCTTATAATTTTCTGCGTATAGTTCTTTTGTCTCCTTAGGTAAGTTTATTCCTAGATATCTAATTCTTTTAAAAAATTATTTATTTATTTTACTTTACAACATTGTATTGGTTTTGCCATACATTGTAGATATTTAACTCTTTTTGTTGCAATGGTGAATGGGATTGAATCTTTAATTTCTCTTTTGGATTTTTCATTGTTAGTATATTGAAATGATTTCTGTGTATTGATTTTGAATCCTGCAACTTTGCTAAATTCCCTAATTAGCTCTAGTGATTTTCTGATGCTATCTTTAAGGTTTTCTACATACAGTATCTTGTCACCTGCAAACAGGGAGAGCATTATTTCTTCTTTTCTGGATTCCTTTTATTTCTTTTGCTTCTCTGATTGCTGTAGCTAGGACTTCCAGAACTATGTTGACTAATAATGTGGAAAGTGGACACCCTTGTCTTGCTCCTGATCTTAGGGGGAATGCTTTCAGTTTTTCACCATTGAGAATAATGTTTGCTATAGGCTTATCATATATGGCCTTTACTATGTTGAGGTAGGTTCCATCTATGCCCATATTTTGAAGAGTTTTCATCATAAATGGGTGCTGAACTTTGTCAAGGCTTTTCTGCATCTACTGAGATGATCATATGGTTTTTATCTTTCAGTTTGTTAATATGATGTATCACATTGATTGATTTGTGTACATTGAAGAATCCTTGCATTTCTGGAACAAACCCAACTTGATCGTGGTGTATGAGCTTTTTGATGTGTTGCTGAATTCTGTTTGCTAAAATTTTGTTGAGGATTTTTGCATCTATGTTCATCAGTGATATTGGCCTATAGTTTCCTTTTTTTGTGTTGTCTTTGTCTGGTTTGGTATCAGGGTGATGGTGGCCTCGTAGAATGAATTTGAAAGTGTTCCTTCCTCTGCAATTTTGTGAAAGAGCTTTAGAAGGATAGGCATTAGCTCTTCCCTAAATGTTTGATAGAATTCTTCTGTGAAGCCATCTTGTCCTGCTTTATTTTTTGGGAGATTTTTGATCACAGCTTCAATTCCAGTGCTTGTAATTGGGTTATTCATAATTTCTATTTCTTCCTGGTTCAGTCTTGGAAGATTGAACTTTTCTAAGAATCTGTCCATTTCTTCCAGGTTATCCATTTTATTGCCATATAGTTGTTCATAATACTCTCTTATAATTCTTTGTATTTCTGCATTGTCTGTTGTAACCTCTCCTTTTTCATTTCTAATTTTGTTGATTTGATCCTTCTCTCTCTTTTTTTCTTGATGAGTCTAGCTAAAAGTTTGTCAATTTTGTTTATCTTCTCAAAGAACCAGCTTTTAGTTTCATTAATCTTTACTCTTGTTTCTTTCTTTTTCATTTATTTCTGCTTGGATCTTTATGATTTCTTTCCTTCTAGTAATTTTGGGGTTTTTTTGTTTGTCTTTTCCCAGTTGCTTTAAGTGTGAAGTTAGGTTGTCTATTCAATGTTTTTCTTATTTCTTGAGGTAGGATTGTATTGCTATAAACCTCCCTCTTAGAACTGCTTTTGCTGCATCCCATAGGTTTTGAGTTGTCATATTTTCATTGTCATTTGTTTCTAGAAATTTTTTGATTTCGCTTTTGATTTCTTCAGTAACCTGTTGGTTATTTAGAAACATGCTGTTTAATCTCCATGTGTTTGTGTTTCTTACAGTTTTTTTCTTGTAATTGATATCTTACCTCATAGTGTTGTGGTAGGAGAAGGTGCTTGATATTATTTCAATTTTCTTGAATTTAATGAGGTTTGATTAGTGACCCAGGATATGGTTTATCCTGGAGGATGTTCCACGTACACTTGAGAAGAAGATGTATTCTTCTGCATTTGGATGGAATGTCCTAAAGATATAAATGAGATCTATCTCATATAATGTATCATTTAAGACTTGTGTTTCCATATTAATTTTCTGTTTTGATGATCTGTCCATTGGTGTAAGTGGGGTGTTAAAGTCTCCTACTATTACTCTGTTATTGTCAATTTCTCCTTTTAAATCTGTTAGTGTTTGTCTTATGTATTGAGGTGCTCTTTTGTTGGATGCCTAGATATTTACAATTGCTATGTCTTCCTCTTGGATTGATCTCCTGATCATTATGTAGTGTCCTTCCTTATTTCTCATAATGTTCTTTATTTTAATGTCTATTTTGTCTGATGTGAGGATTGCTACTCCAGCTTTCTTTTGCTTCCCATTTGCATGAAATATATTTTTCCATCCTCTCACTTTCAATCTATATGTGTCTTTAGGTCTGAAGTGAGTTTCTTGTAGACAGTATATATATAGGCCTTGTTTTTGTATCACTTCAGTCAGTCTGTGTCTTTTGGTTGGAGCTTTTAATCCATTTACAATTAAAATAATTATTGATATATATGTTCTTATTGTCATTTTCTTAATTGTTTGGGGTTGATTTTGTAAATCCTTTTTCTTCTCTTATATTTCTTAACTAGATAAGTCCCTTTAACATTTATTGTAAAGTTGGTTTGGTGGTACTGAATTCTCTTAACTTTTGCTTGTCTGAAAAGCTTTTTATTTATCCATCAATTTTGAATGAGATCCTTGCTGGGTACAGTAATCTTGGTTGTAGATTTTCCCCTTTCAATACTTTAACTATATCCTGCCATTCCCTTCTGGCCTGCAGAGTTCTGCTAAAAGATCAGCTGTTAAGTGTATGGGGTTTCCCTTGTATGTTACTTGGTACTTCTCCCTTGCTGCTTTTAATATTTTTTCTTTGTGTCTGTCTTTGTTAGTTTGATTAGTATGTGTCTTGGCATGTTTCTCCTTGGATTCATCCTGTATGGGACTCTTCGTGCCTCCTGGACTTGACTGATTATTTCCTTTTCCATGTTGGGGAAATTTTCAACTGGTAATCTCTTCAAAAATTTTCTCATACCCTTTCTTTCACTCTTCTTCTGGGGCCCCTGTAATTCGAATACAGAGGTATTCGAATACAGAGATTTTTGATATTGTCCCAGAGGTCTCTGAGACTGTCCTCAGTTCTTTTCATTCTTTTTACTTTATTCTGCTCTTCAGAAGTTATTTCCACTATTTTATCTTCCAGATCACTGATTCGTTCTGCTTCAGATATTCTGCTATTTATTCCTTCTAGAGTATTTTTAATTTCAGTAATTGTGTTGTTTGTCTCTGTATGTTTATTCTTTAATTCTTCTGGTCTTTGTTAATTAATTCTTGCATTTTCTCCATTTTATTTTCAAGGTTTTTGATCATCTTTACTATCATTATTCTGAATTCTTTTCCAGGTAGTTTACCTATTTCCTCTTCACTTATTTGGACTTCTGTGTTACTAACTTGTTCCTTCGTTTGTGGAGTATTTCTCTGCCTTTTCATTATTATTATTTTTAACTTACTGTGTTTGAGGTTGCCTTTTCCCAGGCTTCAAGACTGAATTCTTTCTTCCTTTTCATTTCTGCCCTTCAAAGCTTGGTCCAGTGGTTTGTGTAAGCTTCATATAGGGTGAGATTTGTGCTGAGTTTGTTTATTTACTTTTCCTATGATGGGCAAGACTGAGTGAGGTGGTAACCCTTTCATCAGGCATTTTATCTCCCTTATATTTTTTGTTTTCATCCTCACACTTTATTATCTTAACAAATACAGTGGTTTTTCTTGGATTATTATTATAGGAAATTTGTGTATGGAGAACATAGGGTTGTGTTTACAGAATAAAAGAAATTTTCATTATTAACAAAGTTTGTGAATTTGCATTCTGACAGCCATTTCCTTCCTAGCCAGCCTGTAAGAAAACAGGGAATGTAAGTTTATGCACACTTCATTCTGTAAAGGTGCTCTATCTAGTTGATCCTCATTCATTCATATCTCTGCTTCTGGGACTCTATCAGGCTCAGGGAAGCTCCTTGTCACCAGCCTATACTATTTTTCCCTATTGTTACTAAAAACGGATCTGATTTTGCATCTTGGAGTAAGCATTCCAGCTTGGAAAATGTTCTTTGGGATCAGCCCTGCTCGGGGCACAGCACAGGCTCCCCTCATCCAATGCTCTTGCCTACCTTGACTGTCACTGCTTTTGGAAGCCTATCAGTTTTATGATTTGCAGATTCATATAAGGCTTTCTCTTCCACATCCCCTTTGTTATTTTTAAGTGATATATAGGAAAGAAGAAAGTGACAAAATTATGCTACTCTCTTTAACTAGGAAGTTTCTACCAATAGATTTGATGTGAAGTACCATGAGACTAGGGGTTTCCCTGGTAGCTCAGCTGGTAAAGAATCACCTGCAATGCATAATACTCCAGTTTGTTTCCTGGGTCGGGAAAATCCCTTGGAGAAGGGATAGGCTACCCACTCCACTATTTTCGGGTTTCCCTGGTGACTCAGATGGTAAAGAATCCACCTGTAATGTGGGAGACCTGGGTTCAGTCCCTGGGTTAGGAAGATCCCCTGGAGGAGGGCATGGCAACCCACTCCAGTGTTCTGGCCTGGAGAATCGCCATGGACAGAGGAGCCTGGTGGGCTACAGTCCATGGGGTCACAAAGAGTTGGACATAATTGAGTGACTAAACACAGCAGAGCAGCACCATAATACTAATTTGGCCGTAACTATACTATGAACTTCATTTTGATTTAATGCACCGACTCAGTGGACATGAATTTGACCAAACTCTGGGAGATAGAGGACAGGGAAGCCTGGTGTGTTGCAGTCCATGGGATTGCAAAGAATTGGACATGACTTAGCGACTGAACAACAAATGAAATTTTAGACGTGAGTTTTAAAATTTCCAGATGTAAATGGTTCTTCATTGGCTATTGGAAGACAGGGGATTATCTTTTGTTTTTATTTCTAATTGTACTGGATTTGGCTTTGCTGAGGCTTCCTTTCTTTCTTTTGGTTATGTTTGTTGTTTATTTATAAACTACAGAAATTAGAAATATTTTAATGTCCTCAAAAAGGAATGATTAGTATACAACTATATATAGTTATGTATACAACTATATAATGGACTACTATTCCAACGTATTTATTAAAAAATCACAACTTCAAAGATATTTAATGACAGGAAACATGTTGTTACTTAAAGAACTGTCAACTTACACTAGTTTTTTAATTTAGGGAAGTGAATTCATTAATTTGGATGTATACATTTTAGAAAGTTGGAATGATTTATAATTCATCTTCTTTGTATTTTATTTGTATTTTCCAAATTATCAGCATTGAGTGTAGTATAATTACTTAATCAAAAGTAAATTAAGTATTAAGCTCAATTTTCTAAGAGTAATGAAGCATGATGTTAGTTGGTTTAAATTTTCTAGTCTAGCATATGGAAAATCTTGGCAGATGTTCCATAAAGTGTTTGAAAAAATACTTTATGTATGTTAGATTAAGCTTAATAATTATCTTATTAAAATCATCAATTTCTTAAGCTCGGTTGATATCTGAAGGGGAGCCATTTAAATCTCCTACCATAATTGTGGACTCAGCAATTTCTCCTTGAAGTTCTATGCTTTTTTGTTTTATCTACTTTGAAATTATATTATTAAGTAAATAAATCTCAATGATTGACATTTAGATTTGAATTTACACTGGAAGTTTTCTTCAAAGTGGAAGGGTAGTTGGGCTAACAGGTAGAAGTCATAAAGCATCTGCTCTAGTGGGACCAGAAATATTTAAATGATGAAGCATAAGTTAGTGACCTTAGATGAAGGTAACTAGTAAAATTCTTCATATCTTTCCAGCTTTTTCACTGCTATAAACAATTCTTAAATATGCTTGATATAAGGATATTTGAGGCCTTTTGTGATTTTTTTTATCCATTTATCTAAATTCCTGGAATTAATATTAGTGGTTCAAATGGCATAATTATTTTCAAGGTTTTTGATAAGCATCACCAAGTTGCTTTTCAAGAAGATTTTACCAGATAATCTTCCATCATGAACATATGAATGTGCTCATTTCAACTATTTGCTAACACTGTATACTATCATTTTGAGATATTCATTTATTGGAACCATGGAAAGTAGTGTTTCCTTGTGTCAGAGGCAGCCATTTGCCACCAAAATCCCTTCTTCCATTCTTCTGCAGCATGAGGCCATAGTTTCCCTCTTATCCTTATGTCTGCCCAGTTACAGGCCTCGTTCCCCAGCCCTCTTTGCAGCTAGATTTCAGTTTGTGGCCAGATTATGGTGGTATAAACAGAAGGGCATGTGCCACTTGTGGAACTTGGCCTTAAAACACTGAATGCCTATTTCCCCGTGTTTTATTTTCCCTTGGCTTTCCCCTGAAACATGGGTGAGCCTATGACAATGTGTTTGGGAACTGCAGAACTACAAGATGGGAGAAAGTGGTATTTCTGAACTATAGTGTGAAACAAAACCACTAGCTGACTTGGACTTTGTCACCCATGACTGTTACAAGAGAGAGAAATTAACTTCTATGTTCCTTAAGCTACTTTATTTGGGCCTGTTTTATTACATCAGCCTAGTTTTTACCCTGATTTATGTACTCATTTTATTTTATTTTGAATTATTTGCTGGATTTATATTATAAATTTCTTTAATGGGTTTGAATTAACTCTTTGTACATTAACATAAATAGTCCTTTGTTGTATATAATTTCATTTGCCTTCAGATTCTTCTTAGGCAATTAAATTTCTCAATTATATTGGTATCATGACCAACACATTTCTTCATTTTACTTAGTGAAATTGTCTCTGCTAATATACATAGTGATATTAATGAGAGTCCTGAAACTAATATTTACTTTCTGCTTCTGCCATTAATTCATCTGTAATATTAATTTCCAAGACCTTTTAGAGTCATATAATTCCATGATTTAAAATAGCTTTCATACTCAGGAACTAATAAGGACACATAAATCTAAGAGCTACAACTTTAAACCACAAGAAGAATGAGATAACTATTGTAGATTATCTAGCTGTTTTGCCATTTCCTTCTTTTTGTTGTATTGCTAAAAGAATTGGAGATGGAGCAATAACATAAGCAAGATTTCAATAAATTTTTGGAAGCTGAAAATTAAAGGAATGAAAACTAAATTAGTTGGGTTATCATCTAAGTCAGTGGACCCCAGCCTTTTTGGGTCCAGTTTTTGGACCAGTTTTGTGGAAGACAATTTTTCCACAGACCAAAGGGGAGGGGAGAAGGATGGTTTCACGTTGATTCGAGTGTAGTAGGGCTCACACTCCTTTGAGAATCTAGTGTTACCACTGAAGTGGAGCTCAGGTGGTAATGCGACCAATGGGGAGTGGCTATAAATACAGATGAGGCTTTGCTTGCTTTCCTCCACCTCTGCCCTGCTGTGATGCTCAGTTCCTAACAGGCCATGGACCAGTACTGGCCCAGCGTTCGGGGTGGTTTTTCAGTTGCCAAGTCTTGTCAGACTTCTTGCAACCCCATGCTAAGGACCGCAGCATGCCAGGCTTCCCTGTCCTTTACTACCTCCTGGAGTTTGCTCAAACTCCTGTCCATTGAGTTGTTGGTGCCATTAAACCATTTCATCCATTTTCATGCTGCTTCTCCAGGAGACTGGGGACCCATGATCTAAGTGATTATAGTGGGGGCCTACTGATGTAAGTTAATCACCATTCAGAACCTATAAGAGATTCATCAGTTGACAGTATCAAGTACTGTGAAGGATGAACATAGATCCTTTTTCATGTCTCAGGGGAGGAGAGTTTTAATCAGAACCATGGGGTAGTTGGCATTTAAGAGTACAAGGGTGAGATGGGCTGAAAACACAGTATTTAGTGAAAATATGAACTATGGAATCCTCAGTCACTTTCTTTATTCCTAGCATTTCTGAAGCAATGTGTATAAAAAAATGAATGACCCTAGAGAAAACATCTTAAAATACTGAAATTTGAATTTCTTCCCGTGAAAAGTGCCTAATGTAATGAAAGACCATATAATGGGATATCATCATAAACTTTCAGAATAGGAATAAAGAAGAAAAATCCTAAAGTCTTCTTGAAGGTAAAACAGGTCATGAATAAAAGATCAGAATTAAGAATGACATTAGACACCTCAAGAATGAAACCGAAGTGTAAAGAAAATAGAGTCATGCCCTTACAAATAAAAGAAAAATTTCTTACTCAGGTATGAGGATAATGATATTTTCAAACCCTCAGGGTCTCAAAAAGTGACCTCTCATTTGCCCTTTTTCCCTGTAGGAATTGATAGGAGGATATGTTCAGCTAAAATGAAGGAGTAGATCAAGAAAAAGGAAAATGTGGAGTCCTGAAAAGTGTGGAAGACATTGTGAAGGGAATTATTAGGATGATGACTCTGTACCAGTTGGAGAGAGCAGACAGTCTGCAATGGAGCAGGAGGAGCTGAACTGACATCTCCAGCATAGATGAGCTGAAGTAGTTGAAAATTTGGAAAACCATTTGCTAGGTCTCTTTGAATCTTTGGGGAAAATTAGAGATAAGCACATTACAGACCAATTTTTAAAAAGTAATGTATTAACTAGGGAAAATAATCATATAAAACAAAAACATAATTGTAGTATCAGTTCAGTTCAGTTCAGTAGCTCAGTTGTGTCCCACTCTTTGTGACCCAATGAATTTCAGTATGCCAGGCCTCCCTATCCATCACCAACCCCTGGAGTTTACTCAGACTCATGTCCATCGAGTCAGTGATGCCATCCAACCATCTCATCCTCTATTGTCGTCCCCTTCTCCTCCTGCCCCCAATCCCTCCCAGCATCAGGGTTTTTTCAAATGAGTCAACTCTTCGCATGAGGTGGCCAAAGTATTGGAGTTTCAGCTTCAGCATCAGTCCTTCCAATAAACACCCAGGACTGATCTCCTTTAGGATGTATGCTTGTAGTATACTTGGCAGCATACAATATTTACAGTGACAATGCTATAAACTCTGACCACTGATTTCACCAAACAATTACAAATATGTTAGAAAGAAGGGTGGAGGTGAGGTATGTGTCTATGAGATTACAAAATCTTCACTGGTCTTCAGTGCTAATTTTATTCTTAAACTATGAATGAATTTGTATAATAAACGTTTATTATGGACATGAATATATCCATATTTAGCATTGTTGTTCAGTCAATCAGTCGTGTCCGACTCTTTGTAACCCCATGGACTACAGCACTCCAGGCTTCCCTACCCTTCACCATTTTCTGGAGATTTCTCAAGCTTTTGTGCCTTGAGTCTGTGATGCCATCCAATCATCTCGTCCTCTGTCGTCCCTTCTCCTGCCTTCAGTCTTTCCCAGTATCAGGTTCTTTTCCATTGAGTTGGCTTTTTGCATCAAGTGGCCAAAGTGTTGGAGCTTGAGCTTCAGCATCAGTCCTTCTAATGAATATTCAGGGTTGATATACTTTAGGATTGACTGGTTTGATCTCCTGATGGTCCAAGGAACTCAAGAGTCTTCTCCATCACCACAGTTCAAAAACGTCAATTCTCTGGACCTCAGCCATTTTTATTGTCCAGCTCTCACATCCGAACATGACTACTGGAAAAACCATAGCTTTGACTATACAGACCTTTGTAGGCAAAGTAATGTCTCTGCTTTTTAATACTCTGTCTAGGTTTGTCACTGCTTTTCTTCCAAGGAGCAAGCATCTTTTAATTTCATAGCTGCAGTCACTGTGCACAGTGATTTTGGAGCCTAAGAAAATAGGCTGTCACTGCTTCCATTGTTTCCTCATCTATTTGTCATGAAGTGATGGGACTGCATGCCATGATCTTTGTTTTCTGAATGTTGAGTTTTAAGCCAGTTTTTTGACTCTCCTCTTTCACTTTCATCAAGAGGCTCTTTAATTCCTCTTTGCTTTCTGCCATTATGGTGGTGTCATCTGCATATCTGAGATTACTGATATTTCTCCTGGCCATCTTGATTCCAGTTTGTGCTTCATCCAGCCTGGCATTTCGCATGATGTACTCTGCATATAAGTTAAATAAGCATGGTAATAATATACAGCCTTGACATACTTCTTTCCCAATTTTGAAATAGTCCATCGTTCCATGTCCAGTTCTAACAGTTGCTTCTTGACCTGCATACAGATTTCTCAGGAGGCGGGTAAGGTGATCTGGTATTCCCATCTCTTTCAGAATTTCCATAGTTTGTTACGATCTACACAGTCAAAGGCCTTAGCATAGTCAATGGAACAAAGATGGATGTTTTTTGGAATTCTCTAACTTTTCCTATGATCCAAAAAATGTTAAATATTTGATCTCTGTTTCCTCTGCCTTTTCTAAATCCAGTTTGTCCATCTGGAAATTCTTGGTTCACATATTGTTGAACCCTGACTTGAAGGATTTTGAGCATTAATTTGCTAGTATGTGAGATGATGGCAATTTTGTGTTAGTTTGAACATTCCTTGGCATTGCCCTTCTTTGGGATCAGATTGAAAACTGACCTTTTTCAGTCATCCTGTGGCCACTGGTGAGTTTTACAAATTTCCTGGTATTTTGAGTGTAGCACTTTAACAGCAAAATCTTTTAGGATTTGAAATAGCTCAGCTGGAATTCCATCACCTCCGTTAGCTGTGTTCGTAGTAAGACTTCCTAAGGCCCACTTGACTTCACACTCCAGGATGTCGGGCTTTAGGTGAGTGATCACACAGTTGTGGTTATCTGGGTCATTAAGATCTTATTTTATATAGTTCTTTGTGTATTCTTGCCACCTCTTCTTAACATCTTCTGCTTCTATTAGGTCCATACCATTTCCATCCCTTATTGTGCTCATCTTAGCATGAAATATTCCCTTGGTATCTCTAATTTTCTTGAAGAGATCTCTAGTTTATCCCATTCTATTGTTTTCCTCTATTTCTTTGCATTTTTCACTTAAAAAAGCTTTCTTATCTCTCATTGTTATTCTTTGGAACTCTGCATGCAGATGAGCATATCTTTTTCTCCTTTGCCTTTTGCTTCTCTTCTTTTCTCAGGTATTTGTACAGCCTCCTCAGAAAACCATTTTGCCTTTTTACATTTCTTTTTCTTGGGGGTAGTTTTGATTACCCCCTCCTATACAATGTTACGAACTTCCATCCATAGTTCTTCAGGCATTCTATCAGTTCTAATCCCTTGAATCTATTGGTCACTTCCACTGTATAATCATAAGGGATTTGATTTAGGTTATACCTGAATGGCCTAGTGGTTTTCCCTATGTTCTTCAACTTAAGTCTGAATTTGCAATAAGGAGTTCATGGTCTAAGCCACAGTCAACTCCCAGTCTTGTTTTTGCTGACTGTACAGAGCTTTTCCATCTTCAGCTACAAAGAATATAATCAGTCTGATTTCAGTATTGGCCATCTGGTGATGTCCATGTGTAGAGTCATCTCTTGTGTTGGAAGAGGGTGTTTGCTATGACCAGTGCATCCTCTTGGCAAACTCTGTTAGCCTTTGCCCTGCTTCATTTTGTACTCAAGGCCAAACTTGCCTGTTACTCCAGGTATCTCTTAACTTCCTACTTTTGCATTCCAGTTCCCTATGATGAAAAGGACATCTTTCTTTGGTGTTAGTTCTAGAAGGTCTTATAGGTCTTCATTGAACTGTTCAACTTCATCTTCTTCAGTATTAGTGGTTGGGGCATAGAATTGGATTACTGTAATGTTGAATATTTTGCCTTGGAAATGAACCAAGATAATTTTGTTGTTTTTGAGATTGCACCCAAGTACTCCATTTTGGACTCTTTTGTTGATTATGATAGCTACTCTATTTCTTGTAAGTGATTCTTACCCACAGTAGTAGATATAATGGCCATCTGAATTCAATTGACCCATTCCTGTCCATTTTACTTGGAATATTAGGTCCATGAATCAAGGTAAATTGGAAGTGGTCAACCAGGAGACACTTTGCCTTAGATTTCCAGAAATATTCTTAGAATAATCTTTTAAATTTAAAACTTCTGTCTGTGCTTTTAGAACTGATCATTGCAATGTTGATCCAACTGTAAGACTCTTGCATAAGAGCACGAGTGGTGCAGTTATATTTTTAAGGTGTAGGTAAACTTTAAAAAATGTTCATCTTAGGTCAAACCCCATCACTTGTTTTTTAAAATAACTTTCCCAGTATTTCAGTATTCTTTAGCCACTGGTTTTCAGTGAATGTTGAAACCCTAAAGTTCCACAGAATCCTTGATAATAGGTCTCCCTATCCCCCATGAAATGGAAATTATGTGATTTGATCAAGAAGGTTTCACTCTAAACAGAATCAAAGGAGAATATTTATATTTGGGCACAACTTTTTTATCTTTTAGCAACTGTACCTTTCTTCTAACCCTTTCTTCCCCAAAGGTCTTGCCATGCTTTCTGAATAGAATATCCTTTCCCTTATTTGTCTCTTGATCTATATTTGTGTCTCTATCAAATATCCATTTAAAATAAGTTTTCTTCATCAAGGCCACTTGAATAATTCTGCTTCACACTGATCATTTCATTATTCCATTTCTCTTAGCGCTTGCGTTTTGTGTTGCATTAATTTGTACCTGTTTTCATGTCATCTTTGCCTGTGTTGTTGTATCTTTTCATCTGCATTTTGTTCCCCTATTATATTGTAAATTCTCTGAGAATGAGACAATGTCTTTAGCTTCATTTGCATATCTCCATGACATCCAGTAGAGAATTCCATTTGAAGGCAGCGCTCAATTAAACGATATTTTCACTGACAGAGTCATGTCTAGCTTTGGAAAATATGGTTTATGATACACTCAATATCACTGTTATGTATTTTTTTTCTTAAAAAATCTTTAGGAAGCATACATATACAGCATTATGTAGAAGATACATGCTGAGTGGTTTCAACAAGACTTACCACTCAATGTATTGACATATAATTAAAAAAATTCAGATGGCAGATAACAAAACATCATTGGTACATGTATATATATAATTAATTAATATTATTTGTCCAAGCTGCATTTATATATATGTTTGTGGATATATTATATATATATATATAAATACACACACATCTATATATGTATATATACATCTATATATATATAAATGCAGGTTGGGCAAATAATACTAATTAATTAATTTCAGTAATATCCAAAATAAACAAAAACATACCTTTAGAGTCCATTCTGCCTCTCCATATCTTAAAAAGTAGTTCACTTGGATTCATATATTTATATTTAAAATGTTTGTTAAGAACAATAAAATTTCTAAGAGACTTTGGCTTTCTGTAGTACCCAGAATATATATAACCTCTTTAGCTTCTTTTTTTATAAATTTGCCTCAATGTTCTTTTTTAATCTCATCAAAATTATATCAAATGCTCAGTTCCAGAATTCTTCTTTGATCTCATATCTTAAGATTTAACAGAATCTTAAAATATTAAAACTCGAAGAGTTCATTAAGTTCCAACAGTTTCCAAATATGCTAAAACTACAAAATCAGGAAATTCATAAAACTGAAGATCCCAAGTCCTATTCCCTGCAGTTATCACTTACAAGTTAGGGTCTAGAAATCCATCATTTTAACAGGCACCCTACTAACTCCTAATGTATTTGCAAATCAATAGTTTACTCTGGTTTCTTCATCATAGATATACATAAATGAAGACATTGTACACACATAAATATGTGTGTGTGTATGTGTGTGTGTATGTGTGTATGCATGTGTGGAGATGTATTGTAAGTGACATGCTGCTCCTCAGATGTGAATTCTAATTCTTAATCCTTCCCTGCCCCCATCCTCATCCAGTGGCACACTTCTTATATCCCCTGGGCAGTTCCAACTTCAAGTCTTTGCCCACACTCTTTCCCACCTGCAGTGACCTCTTTTTTCCTTTGGACCAAATCAAACTATATGGTACATATTTATCATGATGCCTTCCCCATGTCAGAATCATGCAGTTATCTTACTTCACTAAATTCTTGTGGGACCATTTATCTGACACTGAATCAGATACTGCTGGCATGAAGATTATCTATGGATAATACTGAGTTCTACTCTGACTTGTGTTCCCATTAAGCCTATTAGAAATTCTACCTTGGGAAAAAATTTACAAAGGTAGAGGGGGAACCTTTTTAATGGCAGTAAATCCTTACTCATTTTGAGAAAGTGTTTTAACTATCAGCAAACTACATCAATGATCTGCTATAGTCTGAAAGTATCATGCATGATATCTTGGTTTCTCAGAAAAGAAATTCTCAAACTTTAATACACAGAAGAACCACTTGCCATTGGATGTCTTAGTCTGGTCCAGGGTATTTTTATCTACACATGCTATACTATTACTCAGCTTTTGATTAGATTTTCTTTTATTAAATTTGAAATCTCACAAAGTATTCCACCTTCTCCATATCCCCCACCATAGCACCTGTCCATCATTAATTATATTATTAGTAAATACTTAAATTGAATAATTAAATCTGTCAAGACTGTTACTAAACTTTCTGATTTTTGAAATCTGTTGTTAAGAATGCTTAAAGCAGGAGTCTCATTGAAAGAAGTCTGAAACGCACCATACAAAATCCTTTCTCCTTTACTTAAGCCAAGAATAAAAGGTAAGAAAAAGGTGGAAGATGTCATTCTCAAAAAAGAAGCCCTAGGGACTTCCCACGTGGTCCAGTGGTTAAAACTCTGCCTTCTAATGCAGGGGGCATGAGTTCTATCCCTGACTGAGGAATTAAGATCCCATATGCCTTGCAGTGTGTCCAAAATAAATAAATAAAGACAACTCTGTAAATTAAAAAAAAAAAGAAAATCAGAATATTATAAAGAATGGGTTTTCTTTTGCTACCATCAACTTCAGTTCACACAACTATTTATATGAAACTTGCCAATTAAAAGGCTAATGGAGTTTTACCAAGAGAACACACTGGTCATAGCAAACACCCTCTTCCAACAACACAAGAGAAGACTCTACACATGGACATCACCAGATGTTCAACACTGAAATCAGATTGATATATATTCTTTGGAGCCAAAGGACAAGCTCTATACAGTCAGCTAAAACAAGACCAGGAGCTGACTGTGGCTCAGATCATGAACTTCTTATTGCCAAATTCAGACTTAAATTGAAGAAAGTGGGGAAAACCACTAGACCTGATTTAGGTACAACCTAAATCAAATCCCTTAGTGGAAGTGAGAAATAGATTTAAGGGACTAGATCTGATAGACACAGAGCATGATGAACTATGGACGGAGGTTTGTGACATTGTACAGGAGACAGGGATCAAGACCATCCCCAAGAAAAAGAAATGCAAAAAGACAAAATGACTGTCTGAGGAGGCCTTACAAATAGCTGTGAAAAGAAGAGAAGCAAACAGCAAATGAGAAAAGGAAAGATATACCCATTTGAATGCAGAGTTCCAAAGAAGAACTAGGAGAGATAAAGCCTTCTTCCATGCAAAGAAATAGAGGAAAACAACAGAATGGGAAAGACTAGAGATCTCTTCAAGAAAATTAGAAACATCAAGGGAACATTTCATGCAAAGATGGGCTCAATAAAGGACAGAAATGGTATGGACCTCATAGAAGCAGAAGATATTAAGAAGGGGTGGCAAGAATACAGAGAAGAACTGTACAAAAAAGATCTTCATGACCCAGATAATCACGATGGTGTGATCACTCACCTAGAGCCAGACATCCTGGAATGTGAAGTCAAGTGGGCCTTAGGAAACATCACTACGAACAAAGCTAGTGGAGGTGATGGAATTCCAGTTGAGCTATTTCAAATCCTGAAAGATGATGCTGTGAAAGTGCTGTGCTCAATATGTCAGCAAATTTGGGAAACTCAGCAGTGGCCACAGGACTGGAAAAGGTCAGTTTTCATTCCAATCCCAAAGAAAGGCAATCCCAAAGAATGCGCAAACTACTGCACAATTGCACTCATCTCACATGCTAGTAAAGTAATGCTCAAAATTCTCCAAGCCAGGCTTCAGCAATACATGAACCGTGAATTTCCAGATGTTGAAGCTGTTTTAGAAAAGGCAGAGGAACCAGAGATCAAATTGCCAACATCTGCTGGATCATCGAAAAAGCAAGAGAGTTCCAGAAAAACATCTAGTTCTGCTTTATTGAATATGCCAAAGCCTTTGATTGTGTGGATCACAATAAAATGTGGAAAATTCTTAAAAAGATGGGGACACCAGACCACCTGACCTGCCTCTTGAGAAATCTGTATACAAGTCAGGAAGCAACAGTTAGAACTGGACATGGAACAACAGACTGGTTCCAAATAGGAAAAGGAGTATGTCAAGGCTGTATATTGTCACCCTGCTTGTTTAACTTATATGCAGAGTACATCATGAGAAACGCTGGGCTGGAAGAAGCACAAGCTGGAATCAAGATTGCCGGGAGAAATATCAATAATCTCAGATATGCAGATGACATCACCCTTATGGCAGAAAGCAAAGAAAAACTAAAGAGCCTCTTGATGGAAGTGAAACAGGAGAGTGAAAAAGTTGGCTTAAAGCTCAGCATTCAGAAAACTAATGTCATGGCATGCGGTCCCATCACTTCATGGCAATAGATGGAGAAGCAGTGGAAACAATGACAGACTTTATTTTTCTGGGCTTCAAAATCACTGCAGATGGTGATTGCCACCATGAAATTAAAAGACACTTGCTCCTTGGAAGGAAAGTTATGACCAACCTAGACAGCATATTAAAAAGCAGAGTCATTACTTTGCCAACAAAGGTCCATCTAGTCGAGGCTGTGGTTTTTCCAGTAGTCATGTATGGATGTGAGAGCTGGACTATAAAGAAAACTGAGGGCTGAGAATTGATGCTTTTGAACTGTGTTGTTGGAGAAGAGTCTTGGAGAAGACTCTTGCAGTCCAAGAAAACTAACTCTTGGACTGCAATGAGATCCAACCAGTCCATCCTAAATGAAATAAATCCTGAATATTCATTGGAAGGACTGACATTGAAACCGAAACTCCAATAGTTTGGCCACCTGATGCAAAGAGCTGACTCATTTGAAAAGACCCTGATCCTGGGAAAGATTGAAGGCAGGAGGAGAAGGGGATGACAGAGGATGAGATAGTTGGGTATCACTGACTCAATGGACGTGAGTTTGAGTGAGTTGGTGATGGACAGAGAGGCCTGGCATGCTGCAGTCCATGGGGTTGCAAAGAGTTGAACACGACTGAACGGCTGAATTGAACTGCAAATTAAATTATATATTTACAAAATCAGCTGTACTAGATTTTGGAATTTAGAAATAATTCTGACCCATGAAAGAGTAATAACTGTTAGAATAAATGCTCGTGTCCTAGTTGGCTTTAGAATTTAAGTAAAAATTTAGAGAGCCCTCTCTCTCAAGGAAGAGCTTCCATGGGGTCAGTTGCAAGGGCACTTTCTCTACTGTCTTGTTGCTTATCAATTGGGGTGTTTTATGCAAGCACCCAAATGCCATGTGTGGCTCTCTAATTTTTAATGGATCTCCATAGTAGTAAATTGTGGGTTCTCTCTGACAAGGAAGAAGGATTTTAAATCTATTGTAGTAGGTCGTAGTAGTGGGTAGTAGAAGACACTTGGTGGACTTCAGACTGTCATCCACACCTCTTTCTGCAGTAAATATTTCTGAAGATACACAGACTTTTGAGGTCTCTAGGACCCACTTAGACCAGTGACTATCATAAGTTTTACCAAGAATTCCTTCTTTTGGATTAAGGCTCAAAGATTAATTTGCTTTAATCACAAACTTTATTCTTCCCAGTTCATGAATAGATGGCAGTATTAGTGTAACTTTAGTCCATTTATAAATATTCTTCATATCAGTTGAAATGCATATAGAGAAAAAGCCAATAAAGTGACAACTTTATATAAATTTCTTTTGTTTTGGCTCCTCCTTAAATGGGAAGGCATTAACTTTCTTTTTTTATTATTATCAGGAGATATCTACTTTTCAATTTAATAGAATGTTTTTCGCTTGCTTATAGTCATTTTTATTGGTTACTATGACAATATCTTTCAGATATAGGTTGGTATTGTTATCTTAATTTTATGGTTACTGCATTTAATCTATTTTATGCTTATCTCTGGTCTCCTGTTTATGGCAATGTGTGTCCTGGTAAAAGAGTCTGCAACTTTCCCACATTCGTGTGATATAACCATAGTACTTTGTCCAATATTTGACAATAGTACCATCCCATGAACCACACTTATCTTTGTAGGTATGCTGATCTTCTCATTTCTTCTATTTGTGAAGTTATATCACATATTTATTACCTCCAGTAAACATTAGCATTAGGCTGTGATTGAAAGTGTCCCAAGTGAGATTTCATTTTTAGCATTCAGTGATAAGGAAAATCCTTGCATGAGTGCCTCATTCTATCAGACTTTCACTCTTGTGCCCTCCCCTTCCCCATTTTCTCTCATTGTCTGTCAAAGAAATTCTCACTTGTTCATAAATGAATTTGGTGTTCTCAAGTGCAGGGAGGAGCAGAAGAGGGAAGGAAGAGAACCTGAGCGGTCACATGGAAGGTTCAGAGCAGAATCTGAAGCCAGATGACCTGAGTAGCATCAGGGTCTGCCATTAATATCTAGATATCTTGAGAAAGTTACTTTACCTGTTGTGCCTCAGTTTCTCCATCTGTAGTATTAGTTGCTCAGTCGTGTCCTACTCTTTGCAACCCATGGACTGTAGCCTGCCAAGGCTCCTCCGTCCATGGGATTCTCCAGGCAGGAATACTGGGGTGGGTTGCCATGCTCTCTTCCATCTCCATCTGTAAAATGGGGATAAAAGCAGAATTTACCTTAGAGTTTTTCTAAGGATTAATTGGATTAGTATTTTTAAAACATTTAGAAGTCTACCTAGAGTAGAGGGTAATACATAAATAGATAAATAACATATGCTCTGACCCCAATAAAAGACTTTTTAAAATTAAAAAAGAAATAAAAGCCTTCAGAGTGATGGAAATTGGCAATGGAGAAGTAACTGATTGCAGTTTAGGACTTTGCAGTAACATAAGAATATGAATCATTTTAGTATAACCTTCTTAAGTGAACAATGCAAAGAAATAGAGGAAAATAATAGAGTGGGAAAAAAACTAAAGATCTAGTATGTGAACCGAGAACTTCCAGATATACATGCTGGATTTAGAAAAAGCAGAGGAACAAATGATCAAATTGCCAACATAGATTGGATCATAGCAAAAAAGCAAGGGAATGCCAGAAAAACATCTGCGTCATTGACTATGCTAAAGTGTTTGTCTGTGTAGATCACAACAAACTGTGGAAAGTTCTTCAAGAGATGAGAATACCAGACTACCTTACCTGTCTCCTGAAAAACCTGTATGTAGGTCAAGAAGCAACAGTTAGATCTGGACATGGAACACCAGACTGGTTCAAAATTGGAAAAGGAATATGACAAGGCTGTATATTGTCACCCTGTTTAACTTCTATGCATCATGGGAAATGCTGGGCTGAATGAAGCACAATCTGGAGGAGAAATATCAATAACCTCAGATATGCTGATGATACCACCCTAATGGCAGAAAGCAAAGAGAAACTAAAGAGCCTCTTGATGAAGGTGAAAGAGGAGAGTGAAAAGCAGGCTTAAAACTCAACATTCAAAAAACCAAGATCATGGCATTTGGTCCCATCACTTCATGGCATATAGATGGGGAGAAAATGAAACAGTGACAGATTTTATTTTCTTGGGCTCCAAAATCACTGTGGACAGTGACTGCAGCCATGAAATTAAAAGATGCTTGTTCCTTGGGAGAAAAGCAATGGCAAACCTAGACAGCATATTAAAAAACAGAGACATCACTTTGCTGACAAAGCTCCATCTAGTCTATGGTTTTCCTGTTAGTCATATATGGATGTGAGAGCTGGACCATAAAGAAGGCTGAGCGCCAAAGAATTGATGCTTTCCAACTGTGGTGCTGGAGATGACTCTTGAGAGTTCCTTGGACTGCAAGGAGATCAAATCAGTCACTCTTAAAGCAAATCAACCCTGAATATCCATTGGAAGGACTGATGCTGAAGCTGAAGCTATGATATTTGGTCACCTGATGTGAAGAACCAACTCATTGAAAAAGATCCTGATGCTGGGGAAGATTGAGGGCAGGAGGAGAAGGGAGCAACAGAGGATGGGATGGTTAGATGGCATCATCAACTCAATGGACATGGGTTTGAGCAAACTCTGGGAGATAGTGAAGGACAGGGAAGCCTGGCATGTTGCAGTCCATTGGGTTGCAGAGTCAGACATGACTGAGTGACTGAACAACAATATACAAACTTGCATAGAAAAATCAGTCTCTATATGTTATATACTTCTTTTCTTTGTTGCTTTAGGCCATTAATTACACAGTGGAAAAGA
The DNA here is from genome assembly GCF_963930625.1 of Muntiacus reevesi. NCBI lineage: Eukaryota > Metazoa > Chordata > Mammalia > Artiodactyla > Cervidae > Muntiacus > Muntiacus reevesi. Next base: position 29,368,533 of record NC_089264.1, read on the forward strand.
GGTCAGAACAGTAAATTGTTATATTCGAATGGCTACAAGAGACAAATACTCTTCTTGACTGGAGTTCACTAAGTCCATCTTGTAAATGAATATGGAAATAATGCTTATTACTTCCTCTAGGAATCTCCTGGGCAATTCTACATGATTCTTTGCCTGAAAATTCCTGTGAATAAATTGCTAACAATTTCCTAATGAGTGAGTCATAATGTATATTAGTGGTTTTTACCTACACAAGGCGAACACCCTTTTCCAAAAACTCTCCTTCTTCCTTAAGATGTGACAGGGCCTGAAACATTCACACAAACATTTGTATAGCATTCTTTGTCTTCCAGACATTTTGCAACTATTTGAAATAAGTTTCCAAACCAGTAAATTTCTAGAAATTTATTTTATGAATATAAATACTATGTCCAATATTATACCAGAGAGCACACCCTACTTATTTCATCTTCTGATTACAAATAATCCTGCATATTCTTTGCCCTAAAATGTGTGTTTGTGTGGGAAAAAAACTATGGTTAAGTTTAAATCTCCAATAATAAAAGCAAGCTAGTGAAGCAAAGTTAGGAAAAAAATTTTTTAGTAGTCAAAAACTAAAATATTGCATCCTGATTCATGAAAAAAAATGTATTTTGGAAATGTAGATTTCAGTTCCTCTCTTGGCAAAGTCTATTTTACGGCTATTCCTTCATTTTCCATATGCATGGTCCTCAAATAACTAGAAATGGTAAGGACATCTGACTAGGTGCTATTTTTACACTTTTAAAACAAGCATTTAAATATTTTTCTTTTTTAAAAAACATTTTTTGATGTGGACCTTTTTTACTCTTTATTGAATTTCTTACAATATTGCTTCTGTTTTATGTTTGAGTTTTGCGGCCTGAGGTAAGTGGGATCTTAGTTTCCCTACCAGAGATGGAATCCACATCCGCTGTGTGGCATTGGGTGGCAAAATCTTAACCACTGAATCACCAGGGAAGTCCCTAAATATTCTTCTGTACTGTGAATTTGTAGAGCTGTGGTAATAAAATCCTTTTCAATTATAGGTTTGCATACATACTCAATGAAGAGAAAGACAAATAAGGTTATCGAATTTATGTTTTAATTTGTTTGTGGTGCTTTGAAAGACAGAATATATGTCTACTATGAATGTATGATATATGAATATCCTCACTAATTTAGTACAGATTTTGTGAGCTGTGGCATAGTATCACTCAGTCTACTAAAGGTATCAGTGCACTATCACAGTGAACAGTCTTGAGTCTCTATGCCTCAGTTTAGCCCTCAGAAATCAAAATCCATCTGTTAAAAACATACACGTTAAGGGAAACTATATGAAGGACTGGACTCGTGCCATGAAGGAGGTCAGAGAAATCCCACAGTGGCAGATTACACTGAACTACCGAGGTTATAACCCCCTACAGGTTTTTGACAGTCATTCATGAACAACTAAACCAATACTAGATATCCCAAGACCATCAGGTAAAGACCTACAAACTTATTGGGAACAAGTCCAATTTTAGATAGCTGGAAAATCAACATACTCTCAGAGGAGCCCAACAAGACGTACTTTTGTGAAAGAATCTGGAAGCCTAATTTCCTAGTGGCTTTTTAAAAAAATGCCTACATATATCCTAAGCTTGTATTTAAGAGGCTCTAACCTGCATTCAAGCTGCTTCTGTACAGAACCTGCAGTAAAAACTCATAAATTTTAAGCAAGCCATATTTTATGAAAACATAACCTTTTATTTGGGTGATAGAAAATATAGGTAATACAAAATGTAAATAAGGGTCTTCATAAACCTCGGTGATTAGTTGCCTGCTGGAATAGACTATGGAAAGGTAATTTATACACAACAGTAAGAGTGGTCAGTGTAAATCTTTGTCAAATTTTATGACATATGGGACAATTTTGACAATTTTTCTATGATGACCACAAAATTTACTGGAGAAAAAGATGGCCTATGGAAGTCTGAAGTGCTCATTTTTTCATCCAGATAAGCAATTTAAGTCCATTATAATGTGAGCTTCTATTTTAAGAAATATTTTGTGAGATATCAGTATATTTCTTTAATCAAAATGGTGTAATCTTACCCAAATTGAAGATAAATTAATTACAACTGTGAAGTTAACTTGCTGTTCTGTTTAACTATCCATGTCACAAAACTAAATATTATTAGAGTATGGATCTTTTTTCAGAAGAAAATTGTTTTTGTTGTGAAGTTTAACTGCTGAAATTTAAGGGCTCAAATCACTAGGTATGTCTCATTCCACCAAAACAGATGCTCTCCGTGTTGTTCCCTGCAGCAATGTCCTAGGCATTCCATATGGCTAATTCAACTACTAACAAGTACATGCAAAAAACTGTGAGATGAAGTAAAACTGAGTAATTGGGACAATTGATTTATGTATGATAACTCATCAAAGAATTTTATTATATTATTTCAATTAAATAATTGTTTGGTAGGTTTTAGTTCCAGCTTTATAAATTATTGAACAGTTGTAATTTTGAAATTAGATCAAGAAACATGAAAATTTACAGTCTTAAACAGTTTTCTTTTCTTTTTTAAGATCTTAGGCTAGTAAATAAGCTCTGATTTTCATAGTGGTGTATGGATACTCGTCCACAATGATTTTGCAGCCTAAGAAAACAATCTGTCACTATTTCTATTTCCACCCCCTTTCTTTGCCATGAAGTGATGGAACTGGATACCATGGCCTTAGTTTTTTGAATGTTGAGCTTTAAGCCAGAATTTTTACTCTCTTTTTCAATCTGGATGACTTGTATTTGTTTTTCTTGCCTAATTGCTTTGTATAGAACCTCCAGTAAAAAGTTTAATAGAAGTGACAAGAGCAAACATCCTTATCTTTTCCTTCTTAGGGGAAAGTATTCTAGTCTTTCACCAGTAAGTGTGATGTTAGCTCTAGGTTTTCCATAGATGCCCTTTATTAGGTTGAGAAGGTTGCTTTCTGTTCTTAGTTTTCTGATAGTTTTTATCTTGAATGGGCCTTGAATTTTTGTCAAGCATATTGCTCCATCTATGAAGCTGATCATGTGATTATTGTTCTTTATTCTAGTTTTGCAGTATACTACCTTGATTGACTTTTGTAAGTTAAGCAAATTTTGCATTGGCAAGATAATCACTTGGTCAAGGTATGTAATACTTCTTATATGTTGCTGAATTCAGTTTTCTAGTTTTTTTATTAAGGATTTTTACAGCTGTATTCATAACAGATATTGGTTTGTAGTTTTTCTTTTCTTGTGATATCTTGGTCTGGTTTGGTATCAGGGTAATACTGATATCATAGAATGAGTTAGGAAGTATTCCCTCCTCTTCTGTATTTTGTAACATTTATGAAGGATTGATATTAGTTCTTTAAGTGTTGGTAGAATTCACTAGTAAAGCTATCTGATTCCAGGCTTGTCCTTATAGGAAGCTTTAAAATTACTTATTCAATCTCTGAATATAGGTGTATTCAGATTTCATACTTCTTTTTGAGCCAGTTTTGATAGTTTGTGTCTTTCTAAAAAATTTTCTTAGGAGAGGTAAGAATTTGTCTTAGGAGAAATAAGAAGGCCTTCTTAAATGAACAATGCAAAGAAATAGAGGGAAAAAATAAAATGGGAGAAAACTAGAGACCTCCCCAAGAAAACTGGAAATATAAAGGGAATATTTCATGCAAGGATGGGCATAATAAAGGTCAGAAACTGTAAGGACCTAAGAAAAGCAGAAGAAATTAAGAATAGGTGGCAAGAATACACAGAAGAACTGTACGAAAAAGGTCTTAATGACTCAGATAACCACTATGCTGTCATCACTCACCTAGAGTCAGACATCCTGGAGTGTGAAGTCAAGTGGGCCTTAGGAAACTTTACTACAAACAAAGCTAATGGAGGTGACAGAATTCCTGTTGAGCTATTTCAAATCCTAAAACATGATGCTGTTGAAGAGCTGAACTCAGTATGCCAGCAAACTTGGAAAACTCAGCAGTAGCCATAGGACTGGAAAAGGTCAGTTTTCACTCCAATCCCAAAGAAAAGCAATGCCAAAGAATGCTCAATCTATTGTACAGTTGTGGTCATTTCACATACTAGCAAGGTTATGCTCAGAATCTTTCAAGAACTTCCAGATATACATACCAGGTTTAGAAAAGGTAGAGGAAGCAGAGACCAAATTGCTAACATTTTTTGGATCATGGAGAAAGCAAGAGAGTTTCAGAAAACACCTACTTCTGCTTCATTGATTACGCTAAAGCCTTTGACTGTGTGGATCACGACAAACTGTAGAAAATTCCTAAAGAGATGGGAATGCCAAACCACCTTATCTGTTTCCTGAGAAACCAGTATGCTGGTCAAGAAGCAACAATTAGAACTGGACATGGAACAATGGGCTGGTTCAAAACTGGGAAAGAAATATGACCAAGGCTGTATATCATCACCCTGCTTATTTAACTTCTGTGCAGAGTACATCATGGGAAGTGCTGGGCTGGATGAAGCACAAGCTGAAATCAAGATTGCTGGGAGAAATATCAATAACCTTAGATATGCAGATGAAACCACTCTAATGGCAGAAAGTGAAGAAGAACTAAAAAGTCTCTTGATGAGGGTGAAAGAGGAGAGTGAAAAAGATGGCTTGAAACTCACCATGAAAAAGCTAAGATCATAGCATCCCGTCCCACCACTTCATGGCAAATAGATGGGGAAAAGTGGAAACAGTGACTATTTTCTTGGGCTCCAAAATCACTGCAGATGGTAACTGCAGCCACGAAATTAAAAGATGCTTACTCCTTGGAAGGGTAGCTATGACAAACCTAGACAGCATATTGAAAAACAGAGACATCACTTTGCTGACAAATGTCTGTCTAGTCAGAGCTATGGTTTTTCCAGTAGTCATGTATGATGTGAGAATTGGACCATAAAGAAGACTGAGCACCAAAGAATTGATTCTTTTGAATTGTGGCGTTGCAGAAGACTCTTGAGAGTCTCTTGGGCTGCAAGGAGATCCAACCAGTCAATCTTAAAGCAAATCAACTTTGAATATTCATTGGAAGGACTGATGCTGAGGCTGAAGCTCCAGTCAGGCCACCTGATGTGAAGAACCAATTCATTGGAATAGACCCTGATCCTGGGAAACCTTGGGGGCAGGAGGAAAAAAGGGGGTGGCAGAGAATGAGATGGTTAGATAGCATCACTGCCTTTATGGACATGAATTGGAGCAAATTCCAGAAGATAGTGGAGGACAGGGGAGTCTGTTGTGCTACAGGCCGTGGGGTTGCAAAGAGTCTGACACAACTTAGCAACTGAACAACAACAACGACAAGAATTTTTCTGCCTTACCTAAGTTAATACATAGCACTCCCTTATAATCTTTTTTATTTCTATAAGATTGAGAGTTATGTTCCTTCTTTCATTCCTGATTTTAGTAATTTGAGTCTTCTCTCAGGAAATTCCCTGAGGTGGTTTTCCCTAGATTTTCAGGGATTTTTCCCCTGCCCTCTGGTGTGCATGTGTGTTATTAAGTGTTCCAGGTCTGTGTTACAGCATACAAAGCCCTAAATGTTATGGCTTTGAGCCCTCAACAAGTCATTTCAGTGGGAGGAAGCAGGCGTGGTTAGTGAGAATTCTGATGGGAAAGCCATATTCCCAAATTTTGAGAAGTCCCTGCACTTAACTATTCCTTGGATCTCCCTTTCCTCAGCCCCCAAATGTCATCCTTTCCAAGTCCCTTATCATCTGATGAAACCATCTACCACCATCTATGAACTAATGTGGATATATAACTCTAGCCAACTCTCCTAGGTAGAGTGATAGCCGAATGTAACCCTGAAAATTTCTTCTCACCAGAAATATTTCTTTCCCTATGTACTTTAGGACCTCCCTGCTTCTACTATGCATCTTCAAATCATATAAAACTGTTCACAACCCATAGTTCAGCCCGTTTCTTCCTAATCAGCTGGTCATGATGAAATCATCATATGACCATACTAAATTGCTTCAGTTGTGTCCAACTCTTTTCACCCTTATGGACCGTAGCCCACCAGGCTCCTCAGTCAATGGGATTCTCCAGGCAAGAGCACTGGAGTGGGTTGCCATTTCCTCCTCCAGGGACCATTGGTGTGGATTAAAAGAGAAATAACAGTGTACCAGGAATGGAAGCTCTGGTAAGTGGGAACCATCTGCTTATGAAGCTTAATTGTGTCTCCAGTGTCTGCGTAAGTGCCTTCTTTCATGTATCACTACCACTCAAAAGGAAATGTCACTGTGTGTGCCTACCTTTATGGCTTTGTGGATTAGATTACCCACATTTATGATGGGTATGTTTGATTGCAAGGTGACTTTGTTGCCTCATGGGCAGTTCACCAGATATAAGATGTTTCTGTGACCTTCTATTTGGCACTAGTGGTAAAGAACCCACCTGCTTAGTGCAGGAGATATAAGAGACGTGAGTTCGATCCCTAGGCTGGGAAGATCCCCTGGAGAAAGGAATGGCTACTCACTCCAGTATCCTTGCCTGGAGACTCCCATGGACAGAGGAGCCTGGCAGGTGACTGTCCATGGGGTCGCAAAGAGTCGGACACGACTGAAGTGACTTGGCATGCACGCACGCGTTATTTTGGTACAAAGATGTAGATATAAAGGCTTTCAGTTTTACTTTCTACTAATATTGTAATGCTTCACATTCCATAGGTCTGGGAACCAGTGTAGATTCTGTGAACTGCCCACTAAGTTAGAAAGGGTTCCCCAGACTACAAAGCATGAAGAAAGCAGGAGGAAGGGGAAAGGGAGTGAGTCAGGGAGGAAGGGAGAGCAAATGCCAAGGGAGTATTAGCCCAGCCGCTGCTTCTGCTGCTTCTGCTGTTCTGCCTCTTTTTAATTAGGAATCAATTCAAAGTAACCAAAATTGCAAGACTGAAATAGGGACTTACTTGCCTCTCCAGCCCCACCCCTGAATTGTTGCTATTCTTTAGTCACCAAGTCGTGTCTGACTCTGTTCTCCACTATCTCCCAGAGCTTGCTCAAACTCACATCCATTGAGTCAGTGATGCTATCTAACTACCTCATCCTCTGTTGGCCTCTTCTCCTCCTGGCCTCAATCTTTCCCAGCATCACAGTCTTTTCCAGAGAGTCATCTCTTCACATCAGGTGGTCAAATTATTGCAGCTTCAGCTTCAGCATCAGTCCTTCCAATGAATATTTAGGGCTGATTTCCTTTAGGAATGACCCCTCATCCCAAAATTATTTGAGAGTAAATTGCCAACATAATGCCCACTACCCTTAGCTACTTCAGTGTATATTTCTGACAAAGACAGTCTCCTTCATAACCATAACATAAATGTCAAAACCAAGAAACTCCATCCAGATGCCTGATAGTCATCTAATCCCAGACTCTACTCATTTGTACCAGTTGTGCCATTGCTATAACCTATATAACAAAAGGATCCAGTCTAGCATCTCACTTTGCTGCTATTAGTTACCATGTCTCTTTATCTTCATTCAGTTGGAGTCATTCCCCAACTTTCCTTGATTTTCATGGCCATAACATTTTTGAAGAATATAAGTCAATTATCTTGTAGAAGTTTCCTTATTCCATGTCTGATGTTTCATCATTATATTCAAGCTATAGTCTTTAGTAGGAATATTACAGAAGTGATTTTGTGTTCTCTTCTTATTGCTTCCTACCAAGTGGTGCACTAATTTTTGTTTGTTTCATTATTAGTGAGGGGAACTTTGATCACTTGATCAGATGGTGACAATCAGGCATCTCCACTTTTTCAGTTCAGTTCAGTTCAGTCGCTCAGTCGTGTCTGACTCTTTGCAACCCCATGAACTGCAGCATTCCAGGCCTCCCTATCCATCACCAACTTCTAGAGTTTACCCAAACTCATGTCCATTGAGTCGGTGATGCCATCCAACCATCTCATCCTCTGTTGTCCCCTTCTCCTCCTGCCCTCAATCTTTCCCAGTATCAGGGTCTTTTCAAATGAGTCAGTACTTCGCATCAGGTGGCTAAAGTACTGGAGTTTCAGCTTCAGCATCAGTCCTTCCAATGAATATTCAGGACTCATTTCTTTCAGGATGGACTGATTGATCTCCTTGCAGTCCACAGGACTCTCAAGAGTCTTCTCCAACACTACAGTTCAAAAGTATCAATTCTTTGGCCCTCAGCTTTCTTTATAGTCCGGCTCTCAACATCCATACATGACCTCTGGAAAAACCATAGCCTTGACTAGATGGACCTTTGTTGGCAAAGTAATGTCTCTGCTTTTTAATCTGCTATCTAGGTTGGTCATAACTTTCCTTCCAAGGAGTAAGTGTCTTTTAATTTCATGGCTGCAATCACCATCTGCAGTGATTTTGGAGCCCAGAAAAATAAAATCAGCCACTGTTTCCACTGTTTCCACTGTTTCCCCATCTATTTGCCATGAAGTGATAGAACCAGATGCCGTGATCTTTGTTTTCTGAATGTTGAGCTTTAAGCCAACTTTTTCACTCTCCTGTTTCACTTCCATCAAGAGGCTCTTTAGTTCTTCCTCACTTTCTGCCATAAGGGTGGTGTCATTTACGTATCTGAGATTATTGATATTTCTCCTGGCAATCTTGATTTCAGCTTGTGCTCCTTCCAGCCCAGCATTTCTCATGATGTACTCTGCATATAAGTTAAATAAGCAGGGTGACAATATACAGCCTTGATGCACTCCCTTTCCTATTTGGAACCAGTCTGTTGTTCCATGTCCAGTTCTAACTGTTGCTTCCTGACCTGCATACAGGTTTCTCAAGAGGCAGGTCAGGTGGTTTGGTATGCATATCTCTTCCAGAGTTTTCCACAGTTTATTGTGATCCACACAATCAAAGGCTTTGGCATAGTCAATAAAGCAGAAATAGATGTTTTTCTGGAACTCTCTTGCTTTTTCAATGATCCAGCAGATGTTGGCAATTTGATCTCTGGTTCCTCTGCCTTTTCTAAACCCAGCTTGAACATCTGGAAATTCATGATTCACATATTGCTGAAGCCTGGCTTGGAGAATTTTGAGCATTACTTTACTAGCATGTGAGATGAGTACAATTGTATGGTAGTTTGAACATTCTTTGGCAATGCCTTTCTTATGGATTGGAATGAAAACTGACCTTTTCCAGTCCTGTGGCCACTGCTGAGTTTCCCAAATTTGCTGACATATTGAGTGCAGCACTTTCACAGCATCATCTTTCAGGATTTGAAATAGCTCAACTGGAATTCCATCACATCCACTAGCTTTGTTTGTAGTGATGTTTCCTAAGGTCTGCTTGACTTCACATTCCAGGATGTCTGGCTCTAGGTGAGTGATCACACCATCGTGATAATCTGGGTCGTGAAGATCTTTTTTGTACAGTTCTTCTGTGTATTCTTGCCACCCCTTCTTAATATCTACTGCTTCTGTGAGATCCATACCATTTCTGTCCTTTATTGAGCCCATCTTTGCATGAAATGTTTCCTTGGTATCTCTAATTTTCTTGAAGAGATCTCTAGTCTTTCCCATTCTGTTGTTTTCCTCTATTTCTTTACATTGATCGCTGAGGAAGGCTTTCTTATCTCTCCTTGCTATCTTTGGAACTCTGCATTCAAATGGGTATATCTTTCCTTTTCTCCTTTGCTTTTCTCTTCTCTTCTTTTCAGAGCTATTTGTAAGGGCTCCTCAGACAGCCATTTTGCCTCTTTGCATTTCTTTTTCTTGGGGATGGTCTTGATCCCTATCTCCTGTACAATGTCACGAACCTCCGTCCATAGTTCATCAGGCACTCTATCAGATCTAGTCCCTTAGATCTCACTTTCACTGTATAATCATAACGGATTTGATTTAGGTCATACCTGAATGGTCTAGTGGTTTTCCCCACTTTCTTCAATTTAAGTTTGAATTTGGCAATAAGGAGTTCATGATCTGAGCCATAGTCAGCTCTCAGTCTTGTTTTTGCTGACTGTATAGAGCTTGTCCATCTTTGGCTGCAAAGAATATAATCAATCTGATTTCGATGTTGGCCATCTGGTGATGTCCATGTGTAGAGTCTTCTCTTGTGTTGTTGGAAGAGGGTGTTCACTATGACCAGTGCATTCTCTTGGCAAAACTCTATTAGCCTTTCCCCTGCTTCATTCCATACCCCAAGGCCAAATCTGCCTGTTACTCCAGATGTTTCTTGACTTCCTACTTTTGCATTCCAGTCCCCTATAATGAAAAGAACATATTTTGGGGGTGTTAGTCTTGTAGGTCTTCATAGAACTGTTCAACTCCAGCTTCTTCAGCATTACTGGTCAGGGCATAGACTTGGATTACAATGATATTGAATGGTTTGCCTTGGAAACAAACAGAGATCATTCTGTCGTTTTTGAGATTGCATCCAAGTACTGCATTTCAGGCTCTTTTGTTGACTTAGATGGCTATTCCATTTCTTCTAAGGGATTCTTGCCCACAGTAGTAGATATAATGGTCATCTAAGTTAAATTCACCCTTTCCAGTCCATTTTAATTTGCTGATCCCTAAAATGTCAATGTTCACTCTTGCCATCTCCTGTTTGACCACTTCCAATTTGCCTTGATTCATGGACCTAACCTTCCAGGTTCCTAGCAATATTGCTTTTTATAGCATCGGACCTTAATTCTATCACCAGTCACATCCACAACTGGGTGTTGTTTTTGCTTTGGCTCCATCTCTTCATTCTTTCTGGAGTTATTTCTCTACTGATCTCCAGTAGCATATTGGGCACCTACCGACCTGGAGAGCTCATCTTTCAGTGTCCTATCTTTTTGCCTTTTCATGTTGTTCATGGGGTTCTCAAGGCAAGAATACTGAAGTAGTTTGCCATTCCCTTCTCCAGTGGACCACATTCACCACTTTTTACTCTGCATTTAATAAATATTTTGTTGTGAGTTGTTTTGAGATAATGTTTCTCATCAAGTTGAAAATGTTTCATTGATGTATTATGTCATTATGGACTCATGAATGTGTTTTGTCCCATGGGTTATAATTCATTACTGTTATTTATTTTATTGCTAAAATTGTGCCAGATTTGTCCTGTGCTGTGTGCCTTCACCCTGGCTTCTGTGATTTGGTGAAATATCACCACTTTTAAGAGCTTTCTCACTTTTTGGCAGAATAGGATGTTCTAGGTTCATCTCATTTCTTTTCAGCCTCAGTCTTGAAACCAGACATTCTTCTAAAGAGGGCTGCTTCCTTATAGTGAAGAATGATATTTAAAATGCAGTGTGTTTTTTAAAATTTATTTGTTTTTAATTGGAGGATAATTGCTTTACAATATTGCATTGATTTCTGCCACACATCAACATGAATCAGCCATAGGTATACATGCGTCCTTCACCCTTTAGCCTCCCTCCCACCTATCCCATCCCACTCCTCTAGGTTATCACAGAGTGCCAGTTTGAGTTCCCTGAGTCATTACAGCAAATTCCCACTGGCTATCTCTTTTATGTATGGTGATGTATATGTTTCCATGCTACTGTCTTAATTCATCCCACCCTCTCCTTCCTGCACTGTGTCCACAAAGCTTTTCTCTATGACTATGTCTTCATTGCTTCCCTGCAAATAGGTTCATCAGTACCATCTTTCTAGATTCCATATTTTGTATTAATATATGATATTTGTTTTTCTGATTTACTTCCATCTGTATAGTAGACTCTAGTTCATCCATCTTATCAGAACTGACTCAAATGTTTCCTTTTTATGGTTGAGTAATATTCCATTGTGTATACGTACCACAGTTTCTTTATCCATTCATCTGTCAATGGATACCTAGGTTGCTTGCATGTCCTAGTTATTGTAAATAATGCTACAGTGAACACTGGGATACATGTGTCTTTTTCAGTTATAGTTTTCTCAGGGTTTATGCCCAGCAGTGGGATTCTTGGGTCATATGGTAGTTTTATTCCTAGTTTTTAAAGAAATCTCCATACTGTTCTCCATAGTGGTTGTATCAATTTACATTCCCACCAACAGTGCCAGAGAGTTCCCTTTCCTTCCCATCCTCTCCAGCATTTATTATTTATAGATTTTTTGATGATGGCCATTCTGACCAGTGTGAGGTGATACCTCATTGTAGTTTTGATTTGCATTTCTCTAATAATGAGCAACATTGAGCATCTTTTCCTGTGTTTATTAACCATCTATATGTCTTTGGAGAAAAGTCTGTTTAGGTCGTCTGCCCATTTTTTTTTTTTATTGGGTTGCTTGTTTTTTTGATATTGAGCTGCTTGTATATTTTGGAGATTAATCCTTTCTCAGTTATTTCATTTGCTATTATTTCCTCCCATTCTGAGGATTGTCTTTTTATCTTGTTTATAGTTTCCTCTGCTGTGCAAAAGCTTTTAAGTTTAATTAGGTCCCATTGGTTTATTTTTATTTCCATTACTCTAGAAGGTGGGTCATAGAGGATCTTGCTGTGATTTATGTGAAAGAATGTTCTACCTTTTCTCCTCTAAGGGTTTTGTAGTTTCTGGCCTTACATTTAGGTCTTTAATCCACTAAATGTCTATATTTTTATTTGAGTGTTTCAACTCCTAGACTCTCTTGGTGGCCAGAGCTAGAGAACACACACACACACACACACACACATACATATACATGTTAACATCTATACTTATTTCTGTATCTATATACCTATATAGCTTCAAAGCCATGATTTCATCCCTATATTTCCAATTTCAGTCCAACACCACAGGGTTTAATCTAGTCTTCTCCTTTTCTATATTTGTGACTCCCTTCCCTGACAGTGAGAAACCTGGATCCCAGCACTTTAATATAGGTGAGCAATTTCCCTATATGGAGACAATCAACTTTGCTACCACTTTCTGCTGCCTCCTCACCAGTGGTGTTTTCCGTTTCCTTGGTGCCAGGGCTCCAATCCTGGGCACCACACTCCACTCTGGGCCATTGTGGATTTATTTCCTTCTTCTTATTCTACTCCCCACCCCACCCCACCCCCATCTCCTAGTATGAACCCATATCTTGCTCAACCCCAAATGGTAGATTTTGGATTGAATTGTTTAGGAAGGGAAGAAAAAGAGAGGAAAAGGGAGGGGATGGGAGAGGAAGAAATGAGGAAGAAAGGAAGAAGACTAAGAGATGGAAAAGGACAAAGAGAAACAGGAAGAGAGAACAGGAAGCTGAATGCCACAACTTCTGCATGCTAAGTCACCTCGGTCATGTCCGATTCTGTGTGACCCTATGGGCTGTAGCCCACCAGGCTCCTCTGTCCATGCGATTCTCTAAGCAAGAATACTCGCCTCTTACTTCTCCTGCATTGGCAGGTGGGTTCTTTACCACCAGCACCACCTGGGAAGCCCCAGTGACGGTCTGTCCCACTGGACAGAGTGAGAGGGGCCATGCACAGCTAATACTAGGCTGAGCACTGCTCTGGGAGAGAAAGAACTCCTTCCTCCCCACTGTCCCCCCTGGGGCAGAGCGTCCCCTTGGGGTCCTGACTACCATGTGTGTCTGGTTGCATCACTGACTTTTGCAGATGCCACCCCCCCCACCCGGGGAACCAGAGGCACAGCAGTCCGGGGCGGACCAGTGCACGGCTGTGGTGATCTCTCTCCATGAGGCGGTCCTGCATTGGTCTGAAGTAGTGGAAATAGCGGTAGCAGCAATTGGGCTCCATGACACCCAAGCCGCTGCTACCGCCATTCTGATGGGAAAACAACATGTATATATGAATCTAGAGCAGTCATTAAACAGAACTCGTTCAGCCCATCCCTTCCCTGAAAGGAATAACATGCAAGTCCAATTTTTCAAGCTAGTGGCCAGAAGCATTTTCCCAGAATATTAACAAATGAAGCTACGGTTCATCTCCTGTAGTTTGTCCCAGAGTTGTAATGATTACCCAGTATCTTCTTCCTGCACCACCTATTCCAGATTCCTCTCTTTTCAGATAACTCTTCAGATGCCTGGATTGCTTGCCATGGAGTGACCTCCAGCTTCAAGTGGTTTGAGCCCTTGGTTATTTTTTCTTAAGGGCTGGATTTCTGCTGCTGTCCACTCACAGTTATCTGGTCATGGAAGGATGAAGAGATCCCATGGTGTCTCCTCTGAGTTCCTCGTCACAACTGAGTTGGTTACTCCCGTCTCTGCTTGCCGGTTTTCTGGAATAAGGAGTCTGCTGTTGCCCACTTGCAACAGTCAATGGCTATGGAAATTTCAAGAGAAACCCTGATAAATCTTGAATTCTACATCTTAGTTTTCCAGAATTGTATATTCCAGCTCTTGGGGACCCAGCATCATTTATCCACCCTTGGTTCAATGCATACATGCATCCTGGAGGGCAGAGTCCAAGTCCTACAACACATGTTCCTTAAGCTGCCACCTTATCTGCGTCTTCAACTGCCATTCCTTTACTTTATACAGCTGGCCCATATAAACTGCCTTGTGTGACTTCCCATGTTCTTTCCTCTTCTGCCTGCTTCATTTAAAACAGCATAGTGACTTTAGAAGGTGTATGTTAAATATCTCAAAGTCACATGATGTAAGGACCGGAAACATCAAGTGAAAGAGATCACTTATCGGTTAGTAATATCTGTTTTGGATTTTATATGAGCAATAAACCAACTTTAATTGTGTTTTAGTCCTTGAATAGTTAGGGCATTATTTGTTAAATTAGCTAGTGTTACTAGTAATGCAGTGCTTCACTGAAACCAAAGCTCTGAGCTAAAGTCACCTTTGCAGAAGCTCAAAATAACAATTACATGAAAATTAAGCCACAGTGCAACTCAACTGATATTTACCTAGTCTCAGACTATGCACAACTGATTTTGAAGTTGTAATATCAAAATATAAAACAGTAGGCCCAGTAATGGGCATAGTAATATTTATAGCTTTAATTATGTAATCTATCCTATCCTGAATTTACTAAAATTATCATAACCATCATTATCAACAATGGCCATCATCATCAGGTGAGCCATCTAACTGTTTCTCTGGGACCTGTGCAAAGTGAAGTTGGAAGTGCCTCCTGTCTTTGGGGAGGGGAGGGGTGTTGTTCAAGCAGTCAACACTGACATAGATAGAAAAGGTCAGTTTCATTCATAATGGTGATGTAATTCATGCAAAATAAAATAATCTAGATTCTGTACATACTGAATTACTTTCCTAAGTAGTTTTCGATAACAAGTTTGATTTTGAAGGAATATGGAGGGAAAGTAATCATTTTTCAATAGTATTGACTTCTCTATGACTTAAATCATTGGTTCTCAAAAGGTGCAGTTTTGCCCCCAGGGGACTTTTTGGCAATTCAGTCCAAAATGTCAGTAGTGTTGAGGAACTCTAATTTAGATTATGGTATTTCAAGCTTCCTTTTTTAATTTGACTTAATTTGAGGTTAAAATCCAAATCAAAACAGTGCCAAAGTAAAATAACTGAAGCCACTACAAAGTAGGGGAAATAAAATAAACCTAATTGTCAATTTGCAGTTATCCTGCTGCTATGTCAGTGTGCACTAAGGAATGGACCACTCTCCTGTGTCTATTACATTATCTGTTAAAGCAGCAAAACCAGATCATTTTTACTGTTATTGTGCCCTCCTAGTTTATTTCCAGTCCTGGTTTGCAGAATGGAGCATCAATTGCCAGACATTCTCTAAGGTCTTTACATCTTTATCAACTCTGTCATCAGAAGTGAGGTGAATGAAGAAATCCACTCCTAGCAAAGGAAAATCCCCAAACGTGTGTGACTAGAGGCATTGATCTAAAGGGTAGTGATCTGGGTGACCACAACCACACACAACCATGGGGGCTGGAAGGAAGCAACCCGGAGTCTCTTAGTGCCCCCACAGTCTTGCCAGGCGTTTCCAGATGTTTCAGAGGTGTTAGATAACGCCTAGAGGTCCCACATGGCTACCGTTTTGCTTAGAGCTACTCTGGGATTAGAGAAGAGAATTGTGTGAGTGTAAACTCACAATAGAAGGAAGCACAACATGTACCTTCTTGCTGCCTTAATATAGACTCTTATTGACTTTAGAGGACCTCACCCTATCCTCACAAACCTGGCAAACATAAAAAAAACAGAACAACCTGGCTCACCTGGTGATTCCCCCCCTTTTTTTTCCTCCCTCTCCAAGTATATTCAAGTTCGGGGAGGTGATTTAGACTTGTCAGTCGGGAAAAAAATTAGCTGTAGCCCCCCTCTTCAGGGCAGTAGTTGATACGAAATTTCACACATATTTGGGGATCCTCTGAAGGATGTCTCTTATCTTTCACCATGTAGGTTAGAGAAGAAACATAAAATAAATTTATTCCTACTTGGAATAATTCTTTAAATGCCAAGTGGTTCTATTTAAAAGCTTGACATTTGTAAACGCAGGTAAACGTCGTTGACACGGACTAGTTATCGGCAAGGCCCGTAATAAAGAAATACTTAGAAGAAAAGCAGTGCTCTGACTTTCAAGGACTTACCACCACTTGTAATAATGCTAATGAAACCTTCTAAAGAAAGACCCTTCCAGAAAATTGTGTTGGTGTTCTGAGGCATTATCAGCAGCCCTCATCTTAATACAAAAGTAGTGCGTTAAAGTCGTAAAAATAGTTGTGGTAATTGCTGGTGGCTTATTCGCTAAGTTGTGTCTGACTGTTGTGACCCCATAGACTGTAGCCCTCTAGGCTTCTCTGCTCATAGGATTTTCCAGGCAAGAATACTGGAGTGGGTTGCCATTTCCTTCTCCAGGGATCTTCCCAACCCAGGGATCAAACCTGGAGTCTCCTGCACAGCAGGCAGATTCTTTACCTGCTGAGCAACCAGGAAAGCCCTCTGTGGTAATTCAGTAGGTTTAAAATATCCTTACATTTGGTATTTTTACTGCTAACCAAACCCTTTCTTTGTAGATTGAGGTGAATGAAATTTTTAGCTCAGATCAAGACAATTGATAAAAACTAGACATTAGAAGAGCTGATAATTAATTACACTATGCCCAAGAGAGGTGCCACTGAAAATAGGATGCTGAACTTGGCAAGTCAGAAGTTATGGACGATTTTAGGAAAAAGGAAAATGAGCCTCACGTGGACTGAATGAAATTTAAGGAGGAGGAGACCCGGGAAGTGAGTTAAAGTGAAATCTTGAGATGGAGGAGGCTGAAAACGGAGGCCAGTGATGGCCATTGTTTTATCTGGGGAGGTGAAGCTAATATATAGTCAATTTAAAGTTGATGAGAATTATAAATTTGGAACATTCACTGTTAGAGAACACAGAAGAATGCTGACTGGAGAAATTTAAGTATTGCCAGTTGAGGTTCAAAACAATAAACCAAAATAATAAAAAAGAACCAATGACAGGACATCAAAAACAAAAAATAAAATCATGTTAACACATCTGGGACCTGTATCCACTGAGGCAAGCAAAATCTTGTTCTGATCTGTGCCATTTTAGCCATCTTCCCCATGCGTCTGTGGCTTCCTTCCACTTCAGCCCTAGGTGAGGTGACCTCTGTTTCCATCACACTGCAGCGGCAAACCCTGGTCACGTCTTTTCAGAACTAGTTTGTTATAAGCACATCAAACTTGGCAGCTGCAGCCCTTGTTCAGTAAGGCAGTTCATTGCTCAAACTCTAAACCTCAGTTTGTAATATTAATTTTTCACTTGTAGACAATCACAAGATTTAGGGGAGAAAGGATGGGAATAAAAGGAGGGAAATATGGATATAGAATTTAACTAGGCAGCATGTTTTGTGTCGAGCTAAAAAATTATTTATCTTAATCTTGGTCAAAGGGCCACTGTTTTCTTTCCACAATTTAACCGCCCATTTAAAATAAGATCTTGTTGATTCAAAATCCACTAATGGTAACAGTTAGGTGTGTCCTGGCTTTAAATATGTTTAAGGTTGTCAATGACAAAAGGTTGTTAGGTGATAACAGCATAAATAACGTTAAAGAAGGAATATTAAGCTACTTGTGAAAATATTTTAACACCTCCTCAAGAAGCTTATAGGTCTTTACAGGCTCAAAATGAATGCTAATGTAAAATAATCCAACAGTCCTGCCACACAAAAGACCTGTATTCAACTGGAGGTAATAACACTATATCTTGTCAGTTTCGTCTACTCCAATGTGTTTCACACTAAATATATGTGATTCACTAGTGCAGAAATTCTCAACCGTGGCAGCTTCTTCGTATCACCTGTATAGCTTTTAAGAAGCTTTCAGCAGAGATTCTAAATTAACTGATTGGAGTGGGCCTCACACATTCCTTAGTATTAAAATCTCTAGAGACAATTTTAATGAATAACTTGGTATGGGAACCACTATGTTAGCACATTGTGAAAACAAATTACTTGGTCATAAGCAACATTTAAAAAATGAAATACAGTATGTATGTGGTAAGGGTAATCTTAACTGGTGAAACTTTTGCATTGGTTATGTTTGTGTCGGTATGTGGATATGAATATTTACTTGGTTGCTATGCAAAATATATTTTTGACTCTGGATCACACTAATCCAAGCGTTAGAAATTTATCTTCTTACACTCTGAATTAATGAGGTTTATATGATGTTATTTTTCTATTCATAAGGACCTTCCTGGGAAATGAAATTGGCTTTTAGTGTGTAGACGTTAACAAATTCTGGAGCTAAACTATCTGAGTTTGAATCCCTGATCTGCCAGTAACTGGTGTTAGTGACTGTGGGCAAATCACTCCATATTTCTGTGCTTCAATATTTTCAGTTGTAGCATAAGGAAACTAATGATTGCTATCTGATAGGCCTGTTATTAAAATTAAATGAGTTAACATTCATATTAGCATTACAGCTGCATACTATAGTAAGTAATATATAAATATAAATACATTTTATTAAATAAATAAGATTAAAAGAAACAACAAAACCTTATTCTAGATGACAACATATTTCACAATCAAAAGAATATAGCCAAAGCATGGGATTTACAACCAATAATTCACTGGAGAGAGAGGTGCAAAAATCAAGCCTAATTTTATAGTAAATTGATTGGGAGAGTAAATCCTTGAAATGTTGACTGAATATGTTCTTAGTTGATACCTATTTACAGAAATCTTTAAATTTGCTTTTTATTTTAGCACATTGACTGCTTTAATATTTAATAATGAAATAATTTCTGTCTTTATCTCAATCAAAATGTGATAAGATACGCTGCCTTTTGAATGTTGTGTAAGCGTTTTGTAATCTTGCACTGCACGGGGTCTCCCTCGAAAATGTTTTGTTTAGCGCTTTTGAGGTTGCAAGTTAAGCATAGAGGCAGGAGGAGTGAGTAAAATTCAGTTCCTGTTGTTGCTTGGGTCGATGTCAGTTTTGGATTTGGGAAATTATAGGCTCCATGATAAATATTTCAGGCTGCTGACTACAATGAAAAGTAATTAAAGCGGCTATGACAACAGGTGCTGTATGGGGAAACAGTGCCTTTCATCGTGAGGTTGTGGGTGCATGTGCTAAACGTGCTCATCATTTTCTCTTTTCTATTATCCACCAAATACCCTGGGGAGATTATTCTATTGCCAGCATTTATAGGATATAATGAAACCACATTAAATATGTATCTGATTGCTACCAACTGTGTAGAAAGCGTATGCTAACTATGGTTATGTACGGTGAGTTAGACTCAGACCAGTGAAGTTCAACTTCACTGGGACTTCTTTGTGCTTGACCCACGGGCCTTCACTGTCTCATTGACCTTTAATTCAAGCATCAGATATCATTTTATTTGTTTGCTTGTTAAATGAAAACTTTAAGAGGGTTGTAATAAGATACAAACTTCTTTTAGACTATGTGTTCCACTATAGGGAACTCCTTAACATATGGCATATGAACAGCTACAATGGAAAATGATTTTAATCTTATCAGCTTTAATTATGTATTTCTTTGGAATATTGAGCACCATATTTCACATCTTGTCTCATTTTAACTCCATCCAACTCACAGACTTCTCCTTAAAAACAAAAAACAAAGATGTTTTAAATAATACAGTGGTTCAATTTTAGTTAATAAGGAATTGTGTCCATATTAAATGTCTAAAATTATGTAATGAATGAGTGTTCATAAAATGAAAGGTTCAACAAATGAGTTATGATAATGCTTTTTTAAAAACCTTCTTAAAACTTAACTAAAAGTTTCTAATCTTTTACTTTCTACTTGTATAGAAAGATGATTTAATGATAATCAAACAGCTGCTTTAAATGTAGAAGTAACTTTTATATATGTTGCTCCTTTTTATTAAAACATTTCTGTATGCAAGGATACACATTCTTCCAAGGTAATATGGATTCAGGAGTCATTTATATATATATATAGATAGATAGATAGATAGATAGATAGATAGATAGATCAGTACTTATTCATTGATGACAACTTTATGGCCTAGATTTAGGTTTACTGACCTCACAAGGGAAAAAAAAAACAATTAAATCTGATAATGCATAGTAATATTCAATTACTTAACTACAAATTTAATGCAATAAATTTAAAGATTAAATGTCTTAAATTTGCATACACAATTGACATCCTTACAATAAATTAAATAAATTTGCTATCAAAGTACCTAGAAGCTTTGGAAATGTCATATTAAATTTGATAAGAAGCTATGTCTTCTGTGCGTTTTAACTTAAGAATACAGGAAAATAAGAAATATCTCTAAAACTCTATGTAAAAAGTGTTTGAATATATTCTGAGTTTTAAACAACAAATGTTACTAACTGTTATTAAAACAAATGTTTATGGTACCTACTCCATGCCTGGCATGGTATCAAGCATTTAAGACAATCAGGCCGAATATGGGCACTGCTATAGATCCAAACATGTAGGACCATGTATTTTTCTTTGAGAATGAGAACTGAGGATCCATCTCCCCAACTCTCTCTAGTGTTTAGAATTATTGATCTGAAAAGCAGAGAGTCTCTATGGGTACAGCGCTGTTTCCTAGAGAATTCCTGGGGTATATGCATTCAATTCAGTGGGCTCCACAATTAAAGTGAAATGGAGTCATTGATTAATTAATTGAGATTGACCTAGAACTTTCTGATGCTTGTAGGCATCATAAAATAATTCTGCAAAATATACAATCAATAGCGCTCCTGACTTCTGGTTGCTAGAGGTTATTTAACTAGGTTTTATTCATTTATTTATCAGAAACATTTTTGTTTATTTATGTGCTGGGCAGTGAGGTTGCAAGTAAATGAGAGAGATGCCATTCCCGCACCTATGGAGCTTATGTGAGTCTAGTTGGGAAATCAGATAAGGGAGTAGTAACTAGAGTACAGTTGTATGGCAACTGCAATAGTAAGTACTGCTGAGAGGCCAGATAAGATGAATGTGAATATTTATAAGTGTTCAGTAGATTTAGACACAGACTATTTGCTTGATTTGCCAAGGGAATATATAATTTCTGTATTATATGTTAGGTGCAGCAACTTTCTTGCCCTTCTAGCACCATGATGTTCTAAGTCCTGTGGTAGGCATTTTAGCTATACTACTTTACGGGACCTTCACAATATCCCTCAGATTTGAAACTGTTGTTAATTTTACACAAAAGGAAGTCAGGCTTACAAAACTTGTTTTGAACCATGGAGACTTATAGTTGGGTGTCAGTGTCCTTTTCCCCTATAGAGGCCTCATAGGAGTTGTGGCCTAAAACCTGGGGATGTTGTATCAAGTCATAATTCTTTCAAGGCTGATCCTGACCCTCCTTTTGGTCAAGTTCCCTCCAGCACCCCGTTCCCAACTTATAACCCAGTTTGGACTTCAGTGTTATCGTTCTCCATCCAAGTTTTGTCTGGGAAGTCTGTCTAGAGTAGTAGATGGCATACTACTAGTTGACATTTGGGGCCAGATGGCCACTGGTGGTGGGGGCTGTCCAATGCATTTAGGCCTCCACCCACTAGATGCCAGTTTTACCCATCCCCCAACCCCAAGTGTGACAATGTAAAATGTCTCCACACATTGCCAAATGTCCCAGGGGGCAAGTCACTCTCAGTTGAGAACCACTAGACTAGAGGAACAACCACTTAGGATTGATCCTCTTCCTTACTCCTATCAGCCTTACTCTCCTCCTCTTCTTATACTCTATGAAGAACCTGGCATCAGTCCCTGATCAGCGGGCATGTTGTCATGATGCTCCCATCTAACCACCACTGGCTCCTGACTTGGATTCCAGTAGGCTTCTCCTGGATATTCTGCCCCTGGGCTCTCCCTGCCTGCAGGGAAAAGTGTGTTACATCACTTAAAACATCCCACCTGGTGGCCTTTGCAACATCCATGTCAACCCCAATCTGTTGTTGAACTGCATTTCTTCTTCATTCCTCAGCCAAGTGGCTAACTCTCTAAAAAGTCTACTTTAAGGTCTGAATACCTACTTTCTGTCTCTTCTGTTACGGTTAACCAGGAACTTTCTGTCTGTACTCCAAGACAGGAGCCTTTGTAACACTAATAATGACACAAAGGCATGTTTTAAGGAGGAGGGTGTAGCAGCTTTCTAGACATGGCTCAGATGGTAAAGAATCTGCCTGCACTGCAGGAGACCCAGGTTTGATCCCTGGGTCAGAAAGATCCCCTGGAGAAGCAAATGGCAACCCGCTCCAGTATTCTTGCCTGGAAAATCCCATGGACAGAGGAGCCTGGCAGCCCATGGGGTCACAGAGTTGGACACTACCAAGTGACTAACACTTTTTTCACTTTCATAGCAACCTTCTAGACAAGTTCCAACATATCTCTACTTTGGTTTTAAAAATCCTACTTAAGCATCCATCAATTTGTTTAAACTCCTTTCCAAACTTTATTTTCTGTATTATATCCTTGGAGCAGTGTATCCAATAAAGTCAGTGAAAGTTGCTCAGTCGTGTCCGATTCTTTGCAACCCCAAGGCCTATAGAGTCCATGGAATTCTCCGGGCCAGAATACTGGAGTGGGTAGCCTTTCCCTTCTCCAGGGGATCTTCCCAACCCAGGGATTGAACCCAGGTCTCCCACACTGCAGGCGAATCCTTTACCAGCTGAGTCACAGGGAAGCCCAAGCATACGGACTGGGTAACCTATCCCTTCTCCAGCAGACCTTCCCAACCCAGGAATCAAACCGGGGTCTCCTGCATTGCAGGAGGATTCTTTACCAACTGAGCTATGAGGAAAGCTTATCCAATAAAGTAGTACCTCATTTAATATTAATATTTAATATGCAATAAAGCGCCTTTTTCAAGTTCTAGAGTTGTGTACTAGTTTTAGAATTTAGGATTTTAGTAAGCAAAGTGATGTCCTTAGTCATACTCAAGCCTGCACCTCTGCTATTTAATTATCACCTTCACAGGTTTTCTGCTCCAATACTGGTTGGTTTTTCTTTCTTTTATTTATTTATTTATTTTACTTTACAATATTGTATTGGTTTTGCCATACATTGACATGAGTCCGCCATGGATGTACACGTGTTCCCCATCCTGAATCTCCCCTCCCACCTCCCTTCCCACCCATCCCTCTGGGCCATCCCAGTGCACCAGCCCCGAGCACCCTGCTTCATGCATCGAACCTGGACTGGCAATTTGTTTCACATATGATAATTTACATGTTTCAGTGCCATTCTCCCATATCATCCTGCTCTCGCCCTCTCCCACAGAGTCCAAAAGACTGCTCACTACATCTGTGTCTCTTTTGCTGTCTCGCATACAGGGTTATCATTACCATCTTTTCTTGATTATTTCAGTGGCTATGAGCTTAATACTCTCTTACGCTTGCTGTAGGCTTGGCAAACAACATTACATGCACTGTTCCAAATGCAGGTCTGCCATCATTTTGCTTTGTTTTGTTTCTATAAGGGTAAAATAATATTTCCTGTTATAAGCATTCTTTATGTTGATTCTGATTTTGAATACTGGTCTATTTCAGAAATTCCATTAAAAAACAAAAACAAGACCATTTTAAAATGAAATATTTAGTCTCTTTAGTTGATGATGTTTTGTCAAATTCCCTCTTCAATATAAGATAATTTTTATATGTATAACTGATTCACCTTGTTGTACACCTGAAATTAACACAACATTGTAAATCAACTATAATCCAATAAAAATTAATTTTAAAAAAGTACAAATAACACTAGTCATAACTAAGTGATTTTTTATGTGAGGCAAATAAATTTAGTTTCATGTAATCTTCACAGTAACCATATAATGCAGGTGGATTCTATATTATTATCCTGATTTTGTAGCTGAGGCAGTTGAGACAGAGGGTCTAAGTAATATGTCCACAGTCACTCAGGTATTAAGTGGAGAGTGTGTGCGTTTGCTCAGCTGTGCTGTAGCCTGCTAGGCTCCTGTGTCCATGGATTCTCCAGGCAAGAGTACTGGAGTAGGTAGCCCTTTTCTTCTCCAGGGAATCTTCCCAACCCAAGAATTGAACCTGCATTTCTTGCATCTCCTGTATTGGCAGGAGGATTCTTCACCATGAGTACCATCTGGGAAGCCCAGTAGCAGAGAACTGGGGTATAAACTCAGGTCTGTGTACATTCAAAATTCCCATCCTAAGCCAATATATTGCTAAAAGTTTCTGCAAAGGCAGCAGGTTGGGAGTAAGACAAAAACATTGCTAGAACATTTCTTTAAAGCACTGTCCAAAAGAAACGTACTATAAATCGTATATGCAAAATTTTCTAGTAATTATTTTTTACAGTAAAAAACTGATATTTTTAGTGATTAAATGTTAGAAAAGTATTTATTTTCTTAAACAAAAATGATTACAGTTTCTCTACAGTAAAAGTAACAGATGAAAATGATTTTAATAGTATATTTTATTTAACCTACTTAATGTGTCCATAGTATTATTTTAATATGTAATCAATATAAAAATTATTTATTTTAATTTTTTTTGTATTAAGTCTTTGAAATCCAGTGTGTACATTTTATACTTTCAGTCATGTCAGTTAGGACTGCATTTATTTCAAGTGCTTAATTGTAGGAGATCAGTCCTGAGTGTTCATTGGAAGGACTGATGTTGAAGCTGAAACTCCAATATTTTGGCCACCTGATGCGAAGAGCTGACTCATTTGAAAAGACCCTGGTGCTGGGAAAGGTTGAAGGCAGGAGAAGGGGATGACAGAGGATGAGATGGTTGGATGGCATCACCAACTCAATGGAAATGAGTTTGGGTAAACTCCGGGAGCTGGTGATGGACAGGGAGGCCTGGCGTGCTGCGGTCCATGGGGTTGCAGAGTCAGACATAACTGAGTGACTGAACTGAACTGAATTGTCACTTGTGGCTAACAGCTGCTATATTACACAGCACAACTGAATAAAAACCTCAAACCTACATTTAGGTAACATGTTTTAAAGACTACCTTGGATCATGCCATTTTATTGCACTTTTAAGATTCTTCTAGGCTTGAATAATTATATACTCAAATGATCCATCTTGGCCTCAGATGTGTTGTGAGGAATTCAAAGGTTGGTGGGGATCAGTACCCTCCCCCATCTCTACCAGTGGCCGTCATAATGGCAGCAGATGAAATTAGTTAGGAATTCCCAAGGGACAGGTGAAAGCAAGGGACAAAAGTTGGGGTTTTAGGTCGAGCTGCTCCTGCTTCATCACAAATCCTAGAATTTTCCTTTCTAGGGGGATGAGTGATTGCCTGAAATCTGTTAGAGCAGTTTGGAATCTGGGCACTAGTGATTTTCAGTGTATTAGTTTCTGACCTTTCTTTTCTTACCTAACACCCTTTTATTTGGTGAATATACAAGCAGGTTGCTTACTGGAAAGTGTAGACACAGCCTTCTTTTTTCTAATATTAATCTAGTGAGTGATCTGGGAGGGGGCAGTTAGTCTTTCCCCACCAGTAATCTCCATCAGCTCCCCTTAGCAAACTGAAGACAGAAATAAAACTGCATAGGTAGCAGGAGACTCCTAACCCCATTGCTGTGCAGTATCCGTCTATTTAGAGTTTCTAGCATCACTGTAGTTTAAGCCTAGAAGCAAAATGAAGATGTTAGTAACAGACAACTGGGCAAAAATAAACAGCCCCAAAATAAACAGGCAAAAATAAATAGCAACTAAAAGAGATTTTTGAATAAGAACTGGTTCACAAAGTGGGCAACAGACTGTGTTTCTAAACCACAAGGAACTAGATATTTACAATGAGTTTAGATGAGGAATACTTTTACCAGTAAGATATTTGGGGATAGTTTTGTTGTAATCAAGAGCTTTGGGAAAATAAACAGAGGATGATAATTACATAATTAATAAAGTACTTTAATCTTGTACTTACTGAAATTCCATTACAAATGGGATCATGTGGAAATTTTTATTTGAACTACCAACTGAACTGAGATGGTTTGCAGGAATCCAATGCATGCAGACATGTGCAGAGCAGAATATCCTCAGTGTCCATTCTTACCTGTAGATGAAATCTTTCAAAGGGTTTCCCTTTTCTTTATTCTGTCTTGTTAATCTGCATTTATAACTCAAAGGTAGACGTGAGTTTCAAGGAAATGAGCAGAGTGTGGAACTAGGTTTTCAGTTTAGTTGCTAAGTCTTGTCCGACTCTTGTGACTCCATGGACTCTAGCCTGCCAGGATCCTCTGCTTATGGGATTTTCCAGGCAAGAATTTTCTTCTTCAGGGGATCTTCCCAACCCAGGGATTGAAACTGGGTCTCCTGCACTGCAGGCAGATTCTTTACCAACTGAGCTACCGAAGAAGCCCTTATTATGATTTGGAGACCGATGGAAAAGCACAACAAAGACAGCTGTACTTGTACTTAAAACAAGTACAATTTGATGACTAGATACACATTTGATTTTGTGTTTTGTAACAAGGAAGATGGGGCTTCTTAGGTGGTTCAGTGGTAATGAATCCCCTGCCAATTCAGGAGACATGGGTCCAATCCTGGGTTGGGAAGATCTGCTGGAGAAGGAAATGATAACCCACTCCAGTATTCTTGCCTGGAAAATTCCATGGACAGAGGAGCCTGGTGGGCTATAGTCCATGGGGTTGCAAAGAGTAGGACATGACTGAGCATGCACCCACCAAGGAACAGATGTAAAAATGGAAAGGATTTGGCTATAAAGTGACTTATTCTCTGCAAGAAATTTATCTCCTAAGAGCAAAGCAGATGTTAATCTGGGAAGCATTTCAGCTTAATTTCCAGGCTTCTAAATTTTTCCTAATTTGTCACAATCACTATCATTGAGACTAGGTCTGAACAAAACAACAGCTACAACCAAAAAGACATTGGGAAATGCAAGTGAGATCAGAGACATTTATCCCTTTTTAAATTGAACAGTACTGCTCTCCTTGCTTCCTCTCTTCCCCCGGTGAAAAGATGGAAACCCAAAGAAATAGAAGTAGGCCAGTAATTTTATATCTAGCCCAGTTCCTGATTAATGAATTTTGAAAATATTTATTTGGGGAATTTAAGCATAGCTGGCTTAGAAGACTTTAAAGAAAAGCAAAGAAAAGGGTACACTCTGGTGGATCCTTCCTTCTCTTTACTGCCTTTATTTCTTGAAATAAAGAAGACTAGAGTGGGAGAGTTTTTTACTAACATTCCTCATGATAATGTTTCTAAGAAAAATCATAAGCCCACCTACCCTGTTTTCTTTTTAACTGCCAGTAAAACTTATTTTAAAAATCGTATATAACAACATCAGCCCAGTTTCTTTGCACAACAGCTTTTTGCCTGAACTACTAGACATCTCATGGGGAAAATATTTTGCTATTGAAGAAGGAACTTGATTTTACCTGGATAATTCATCCCTTGCCCTGGGCTGAGAGCGAGAGGGCCAAGCTCTCCATATGTTGAGCAACATTCCACAACGGCATAAGCACACAGACAGGTTTGTGGCTGTTGCTACTTGTTTCTATGTCAGAGGGGGGCATTTTCACTTCTCAAAACTTTCCTGGGCTTTTTCTTTCTTTCCTATATAGATTTTACTGATCTATGGCAGCACAGCAGTGTAAGTTTCATGAGATTTAATGAGTACTTATAAAGACATGAAATCTTCTTCCATATATTGTGCATGGTCCTTTCTTTAAAAAAAGAGGAGGGGGAGAGTTCCTTAAAATGGTCCTGCATCTGAGGTCCTGTGAGATCTTTATTTTAATCAGTCAACCTGGGTTTAGAACATATCACAATCATGTCATTAAATAAACCTCTATTTATAAATAGTATAAATTCTCCTCTATAGAATGTGAATTGCCAGATGTCCCAAACTCTAGTATACTCCAAAATCTCTCATTAATGTTCTTCCTAGACTGAAGTTCTCGTTATAAATCCTTTATTTGACTCAGACTAAATAGGTAGGAGCTTTGTCTACATAGGGCTACTGTGTAAAGGGAAACATAGCCTATATATAAGATACACAGAATAGGTAAAATTTTGTTCAAATTGTATCAATTTGTCTTTGATTCAGCCTGTGTAACAATGAGTGTTCTGGAGTGTGGAAACCTGTACCAATTATGTGGAAAACTAGTCATCTTCCTCACCACCCACTGTTAGGAAAAGCTGGTTTAGTAAATTGAGGCCAACAGCAGGAAGAGCTCCAGTCCAGCTCTCTACTGAATATTTGATCTTGCTGAAATCAAAGAATCAGAGAACTGTGAAATGATTGGTCCACCTTCAAACCAATCCATTTTTCAAGTTTTTTGAGGAGGTAATAAGTTGTCCTGTTTGAGTGTAAAATCTTTCAAAAGAAAACCTCTGACAGCAGCTCATATATACTAAATCTTCCTGGTGGGAGAATCTTTCCTATTCCCTAATGGAGTCTGGAGCCTAACCTAACCAAAAAGAATTATCGAGAAGTTAAGACCCATGGGAAAAATTCCCTACAAGACAGCTCAAGTGCAATATTTCTTTGATGGCAAAATTATCACCTAGAATTTCTTCAAACTGAGTAATGAAAATTAACAAATTTTCTGATCAGCCTATGACTGAATATAATCTGTAATAGTGACATCTGGTGGCTCTTATTATAATGCTGTTGGCATCTTTTGTACAAAGCCATGCCATAATTAAATAGAATTATAACATGGCTTTGTGCATGGCAAAATAAACATACATATTTGCTTTTTACCATAGTATTCCTTCTAAACTGGGTACAACAAAATGTCTGATATTTCTGCCTGTTCACAAGTTTGAAACTTTCAGATAAGAGTATCCAATTTTGTATTTTAAACTTAAACTTTCTCTTGCTCTACCATGAACTTGCTGGCTTTAAATGTATGTGTATTTAGCTTTCACTCATTTTCCTCATATTGATAAAGTATAGGCTCAGACTGGCACACTCTTACACAGCTGCTTCTATCACAGTAGCTGAAACCCCAGGCCAGCTGGAATAGATTTAATTCATTGCCCTCTTGCGCTCCACCAGGGCTAAATGGAGAGGGAAAGGTGACTAGGTGAATCTCAGCTTACGCTCAGGGTGTTAAATGTTAATAATGACCTGGATTTGTCTGTGTGCACTTCTCCGCCCACCCTCCCCATCATGAGGGCTATCAACCCTAGAACCTCTGTAAAACTTTCCAGACACAAAGAGACAACTATGAGAACAGATGTATAAGCAACAAAGATTCTTTGAGAAATTATGTTCTAGCTCCAGAGAGTTTTTAAATACTATCCTTCAACTTGCACTTTTTCCCACTGATTGGAAAGCAGACTGATCTCTTTGGGAGTTCCCATTTCTTAAACTTCTCTGACAGTTGCTCTCTTTGTAAATGCTGGCTGATAGAGAATTCCTGTGATAACGTTCTATCATAAAGGGACTTTTAACCTTGTGTTTTCTATCCTTTGGGCACTCAGATAATTTATATTAGATCATCTAGTTTAATTTGCACTGTTGAATCTAGAAAAGAAATGTGGTTCTGGTAGCAACAACTGCACTTGTGTGTGCAAGTTGGAGATGATCTATCATCAGGCCAAACTGGTGACATTTCCGATTGTAATGTGTTTTATTTAACTATGTTCCAGTAAGCACATTCACTGCCTTACTTCAGGAAGCTGCAATTTCTGCTTTCTTTCTTGCTGTCAGGGCATGTTACTTGTGGTAGATACACTTACCAAGAGAACCACTGTATTTGAGAGTTGGAGAAGCAAACTATATATTCCAGCAACTGAATTGCATGTTAACAGTGAGGTCCTGTTTCCGCAGCACTATATTGTGACTATATTCAGGCAAAGAGAATACTAGATATGGATGCCATTTTGAAAATAGGCCCTGCTGTGGAGTTCAAAGACCAAAGCAATACTAATAAGTCATTTTTTTTAATCTCTTAATCCTTCTTGAAGATAAGGGATTCTTTTTCCAGGTATATCTAATCTGTGAAATAGTGGATCAGGATTAGTATCCATTGCCTGTTTACATCAGTTCATGACTGTTTACATCAGTTCCCATAAAAAGCAGAAGATTCCTTGACGGAATTTTCCAGTCTGATGAACCACCTAACCAGTGAAAATTCCCCAACTGACAATTCCATGTTTCTACTAACCTCCAGGCTGTAATTAACTATCCTTTGACTGGATGCCTAGTGGACATCTCAAGCTTAACACATCCAAAGAGTTTCTGATCTGCCCACCAAAGCATCTTCTCTCACAGGGTCCACCATCAGAATAAATAGCATCTTCATTCTTCTAGCTGCTCACTCTAAAAAATCTTATATTGTCCCTGACTTCTTTTCTTCTCTCATATCCATATCCAATCCAGTCCATCAGTGAATCTGTTGGTCTTTCACCATCAAAATAGATCCTGATTCAATCACCCTTTACCACTCCATCATTATTATCTCTGCCCAAGCCAATATTTTCATTTTTCTGATTATTCCTCTCTTTTACTCTGTAATCTCATTCCAGCCACCAGAAGACTCCTTTTAAACCTAAATTATATTATATAAGCCTTTTGCTCAAACCTTTCCAAAAGATTAATTTCTCATGCAGAGTCAATTCTTACAATTTCTTAGGAGGCTCTAGATGGTCTGATTCTGTCTCTCCTTCCTTTATCTTCCACTGTCATGTTCTTTGGGCTTCCCAGGTGACACTAGTGGGAAAGAACCTGCCCTTCAATGCAGGAGACATAAAAGGTGTGGGTTCAGTCCCTCGGTTGGGAAGATCCCCTGCAGGAGGGCTTGGCAACCCACTCTAGTATCCTTGCCTGGAGAATCCCATAGACAGAGGATCCTGGCCGACAATAGTCCATAGGGTCACAAAGAGTTGGACGCGATTAAAGCAACTTAGCACACATGCATGTGATCTTCTTTGGCTAGGCTCCAGCAAGCCGGCCTTCTCGCTTCTCCCAGACTCTACCACCCTGCTGTTGTTTTGGGGCCTCTGACCGTCCTCTCCCCTCTGCCTGGAACATCTTTCTCCCAGAAATCATTTTTGCTACCTCTCTCATTTCTCAGGTTTTTATTGAAATCTCATCAGGTCAGTGAATCTCTCCCTATCCATTCCTAAATATGATTCTCTCTCTATCCATCCTTGGGATTGCCATCTTCTTTCTCTGAATTTTCCTCCATTTATCCCCAACTGACATATATATATATATATATATGTAAAACTTATGTATTTGTTCATTGTTTGTTTATCTCCACTCATTTCCTATAATATAAATCCCATGAGGAGACTGACAGCTGTTTTGTTTACTGCTGTATTCCCAATGCATAAAACAGTGCCTTGAGCATAATAAAAACTCAATCAGTGATTATCTGTAGCTGCATCACACAACACAATTCCTCAAGGAACGAACTTTTTCTCTGATTTCTCTGGGTGTGTAGTGTCATGTTTCTGATTAAAAACAAAACAAAACTATTGTTGGTGTCATAGAACTTGAATACTACTAAATTCACCACATTAGATTTCTTTAGTAATTGAGGACTAGACTGGGGGTCTATGAATTGATAACTATTCCATTCTGTCTTTATTTCTATTGACTTCAAGAAATATTTAATTAAATGAATTTTCTGCCTTATTGTGGAAAGCAAGCAAAGATTGATTTACAAATTGGATATTACTTTTATTGTTTCAACGCAGTACTGCCTCGCAAAATAGACGTCAGTCATTCCGGTTATCGCTGTGTAACAAATCACTCCAAAACATTAATTTGCTCATAAATCTCAACTGGGGAAAGACTTGGCAGAAGTAGCTTATCTCTATTACACTTAGCATCATCTAGACTGACTGAAAGACGGGCTGGACTCACCTAAAGGCTCGCAGTTGACTTCAAGACTTCTGCTGAGGCTCTCATCTGGAACCTTGACATGCCTCCACAGCTGGTTTGGGCTTCCTCACCACATGGTGGCTGGGTCCCCAGGGTAAGCACTCCCAAGAGATAAACTCAGGCGGAAGTCGAATCCCCTTTTGTGAGTCAGTCTTAGAAGATCATGCAGTGTCAGTTTTGCCGCGTCTCTTTTGTCAAAGCTATCGCGAAGGCCTGTCTGATTTCACGGTAGAAAGGGATTCTCCTTCCTGATGGGGAGCTGGCGGGATTCTGAAAGGACAGTTGGGAGTAGGAAGATTGTTATGGTCATTTTTGGAACATGCAAACTGTCACAGGTGTTACAAGGTATTTGAGGTGATTTTGGCTCTTCATTGATTAAAATGAGATTCCTTTGACAGAGCTCATAGAGAACATGTAGGATTTCCATGTTGTCTTTCAAATGATCTGTAGTATAAAGAGGGTAGGGTGGTAGTTTTAAAATATATCCAGAAATCTTTTACCATCTTCCCACTCTGTTCCCTCCTCTTAAGGGGATAGTGTGGCTTTAGAGACTCACTCATAATCAGTACAATTCAGCAGAAGTGCTCTTTTGTGAATTCCAAGGCAGCGTTTACCTTTGTCGCTGGAACAATTGTGTTTGGAACTGTGAGCTGCCATGTAAGAAACTCAGCTATCTTTAGGCCTCTATGCTGTGCAGAAGCCAAGGCCATGCTCAGGAGATCTTGCCTAGGTGTTGCATAGGTTGACAGGGCAGCTGAGATACCAGTTGACAGCCAGCATCAAGTGCCAGTCCCAAGAGTGAGCCACCTTGGATGTCTAGCACAGGGGGCCTTAATAGCTTTGGCCCCACCTACCTCTGATCCAACCACATGGGAGACCCCAAATGAGAACTGACCAGCCAAACTCTTCCAAAATTTTTGATCCACAAAATCATGAGCAAAATAAAATGAATGTTTTAAACCACCAAGTTTGGTGTAATCAGTTATTTAGCAAAAATAACCGAACAGGTAGGGATATTGACCAAGAGAATCCAACTTTTATTCAAGAGCTAAAAGTATATTCTTCAGTTCTCCATTTGCTATATAAAACATAGGTTGGTTTCAGTGGTCAAAGTTTCTATTATTATTTTGTAGTAAAATCATTTTAAAAAGAGAGTGAAAAGCTCTTCAAATTGTTGAATCATCAATCCTAATCCTTTACAAGATTGTGAACATGCTGGACTGTGCTTTTGCAACAAAGTCACTATAGTTGGAGAATATCTTCAAAGTGTATTGAGCTCATAATTGTAATTAAAGTTAACTGCTTAGTATTTTAAGTGCTTTGTTGTAATAAATATGTACAACTTTTTTGATTATTAATACTTATCTATAAATGTACACCTTTTATACTATCTTAATATAATGTTAATATTGAAAGTCACCCTTCTGTTAGATCCTTGAAAAGGTTAGAACACTAGTAAATGTTAATAAACTTTTAAAAATGACACCCTTTCACATACAAAAAGGCAACAATGAAATGCATGTACAAGTTAGAGAAATATTGGAGTGGCAGACTGGAATAATGAAACATAATTTAAGAAGAAAATAAAAGTAAAATTAGCTCAAAAAGTTGACCTGTTTCTGCTGATGAAAAATTACCAAAAAAATCATGGTAGCAACATACATATTTTCTCTTCTTCACTGTTTTTCAATCAAGGCTGGAGTGTTATTAGCTCTACAAAAATTTTTTTCTGTGTGCAAACTTGCAATTATTTATTTAAGTTCTTTCTTGATAGAGCAGAAACAAGGGTGTCACCAGAAAATACTGCAATTAAGAGAACGCCTTCCTCCCGGTGTTCTTGTAAATACTCCTGCCTTCTAAGAATTGTGGATTGGGTGTGTTCAGGGCAAATCTCAATTGTTATAGTTACTAAAAATAAAATCAAGCACATAGGGACCCAACTTCTTAAAAATTAGAGGGCAACTATATATTTCAGTAAATATGATAGAAACACCACAAGACTCAAGAAAGATAAATGTTCAAACTTCATCTTTAAAAACTTTTTTTTTTTTTTACTATTATTAACTTTTCACATATGACTCTATTTGAGCCTCCCAAATCTTTAAAAACACTTTCTGTTTTTGACCTTCAGACATAAAATCCAGCTTTTGTGAGAACTTTGAGATCACTGTGTTACTCTGGGGATGGAGGTAAAATGGTTTACAATTTCAGCTCCGAGTCGTGACGGCGTGGGTCTGTGTGTGTGCCTGCACGTGTCCGCATGCCTCTGTGGGTAAATAAGAACCATGCCAGAGAACATAAAACATTCACTGGAGAGAGGTCCTGAATCTGGTCTGGCAGATCAGGATGCCGCTGCGTATGAGGGCATTCCTTACACGGGCGGCAGCTGTTCTTGTGACTCTAATGTTAAACACATCGGCTAAGTCGATTCTGAAGCCAGCGATAAACAAGTGTCTCAAAGATACATCCACACAGCAGCACATGTTTAGCCTTTGATGCGCTACAAAGGGTGTCCCACATCAGCTTTCTTCTTCAGGTTTCCTGCAGCCCCCCTGACTGTCCCTGTCACCCAGAGCCAGATGGGAAGTGAGAGCTCAGCTGATCCACCTCTTTGTGGTGGAAACCCCCAGAGCTTCAGCTCCAGGCTACAGGTTACCGAAGCCGTCATGAAAAATTCAGAGCTGATATTAACAAGTCTGCTGAAAGTAAAGCGTGTGTCACATTATCTACCCTGCCTTTCAGTTAATAGTAAAGCCACTGTCGCCAAAAGAAGAAATGTAGACTGGCTGTGCTTGTGTTCAGAGCTATTTGTGTTGTACTATGCAGACACAGAAATAAGAAGAAAGATGCTGCTCAAACTAAAGACGGAAAGATCCGACAGTTGAATTACTGAGAATCCTAGAGAATAAGAATAGAAGAGCGAACTGGAAGGAAGTGGCCTCTTAATACTTCAAGTGAAATATGGAAACATTACCGAAGGTCCCATTCTGCAGCTTCATTAAGTAATTAAGCATGTCTATAATTGTTTTATATGCCCATTATTTCTATATTTATCCAGTAATATATCTACTTCATGAAAGTTCTTGTAATTAAAAATGATGTCTATAGAAAAAATGCAAGATATTCAAAATTAATTGCTAATTAATTTATTAAATGCTTACTATGTTCTAAGAACCATTCTGAATACTTGCCCTGTACTCTCATTTACTTCTCACAACCAGCCAGTAAGGTAGGTACTATTTATTGTTAAACACCATTTTATTGATTAGAAAACTGAGGCGCTAGAAGGTTCATTGACCTTTCCCTGGTCATATAATAAATGGTAGATTTAAATGCAGGCAATCTCTCTCCAGACCCTATATACTTAACCACTACTCTGTCACTAACTGTTTATTCATTATATTTCAAACCATGCAGTTTAAATTCAAAGGATACTACTATACTACCTCATTCCCTTCCCGAAAGACAACAGCATGCCTTAGAAAAGACAAAAACAACATTTTACAGTGAAAGTGAAGTCCTCTTTGACAATCAACCTCCATCCTATTACCCTGAATCTTCCCAGAGGTAACTCATCATGAATTTGGTGTGTATTTTAAAATATAATCTTATATTTTAAAAAATGTATATAGTATGATATCACAGTG
This sequence comes from Muntiacus reevesi, assembly GCF_963930625.1. Lineage (NCBI taxonomy): Eukaryota > Metazoa > Chordata > Mammalia > Artiodactyla > Cervidae > Muntiacus > Muntiacus reevesi. The sequence goes on from NC_089264.1 coordinate 29,404,345, forward strand.
TAAATATATTTCTACGACTTTCTTTTCTTCTCAATATTTGTGATTTGAGATCTAACCATAGTAAATATAAAACTTTAAAAGGAAAGCCTAGAGGACTGCGTTTGTGAGAATTTAACAGGGGAGGAAAAAAAAAACAGTGAAAACCCAGACATAGGCTACAGTACATATATTACCTCGCGAGCTGAATGGGATTTAATGGGAGCACATAGGAGGTCTTAGCATGAATGCAGTGATTTAGTAGCTAGGCATACACATCAACCAACTGTCAAGCTCCTTTGATTCCCATTCCCGTCTAATGAAACCAAGAAGCCAGACCTCATCAGGATCTTTAAAGAAAATACATGGAATCTCTTTACAATTAAGAGATTTTTTTCTTTATTTTCAAAATATATTCATTCCTGTTACTGTTAGATCATAAAGTCATCTCTGAAAATTTTATCAGGGTTAAAAATGCTCTCCTATATACAATTTACAGAACTAAAACTAGAGTATTGTGAAACTTTCACAGGAAAGTTTCCAAAGAACTGAGAATATTAGTAAGTTTTTACTTTGCTTCCAACAGAGAGAAGCTAAAGTATCTAGGAAGGAAAATATTAGCTCAACTGACTATCATGATTTGACCACAACCCAGCCCTCTTGATTGTAAAAGACTAGAACATTATTTGGGACTCATCATTCTTAGTCTAACACTGCCCTAAAACACAGTCTTTAGAGATAGGGAGGAGAAGTGGGGATGGGAAAGATAAGCAGAGTGATTAAAATATCAGTAGATAATATTATTGTTATTCTCTAGCATGTGTGACTTTCATTAGGGAAACAAGCGGTGTAGCACAGATGAACTATACTATGTAACGAAATATTTTACCAGAAAACCATAAGATTTGGTTTGTGCCAGTTATTGCCTTTTACTCAAAATACACAATTTGAAAGCCAAGACTAGGATTTACTTGTATCAACACTAGAGTTTCACATGCATTTACCAACTGCCCGGCTTCGATCTCAAACCAAAACAGTTGTAATATGTTTGATTTTAAGAGAGTAATTAAAATAGAGAGTATTGCAGAATTTCAGGTTAACTGCAAAAGCCATGTAGATTGTTTGGTATTCATAAATCTTGCCTTAGTTTTCTAAGAATCAAATAAGCAAAGATGCCCAAATTACAAATGAATGAAAAAGGAAGTTCTAATTTTGTTTTACTGTCATTGTGGATGTTTTTTACCCTCATTTACTTGTCAACGTTTGTACTTTGTAACAGTGCTCCAGTGTGTGATGGTTATTCCAGTCTTAAACTCTAATAAGTAAATAGAGAATTCACTTCTTTTTTTCTTCATATATGAACAGTTTTCAGTTACCTTAATACTCAGCAAATTGGCAGGGTGGTTATTTCAAATATCACTTGAAAATATGTTAAATGCAATGTAATCTCTTATCTAAATCTATCAATTGAATGTTTCTGCACTGTATTTAACTTCTGGGAGATAAACTTAAAAAAAAAAAGCCTTCTGCTTCCAAGATATAATCCTTGAAGATAGTTCTAACCTGTATCCAGTACCAGTTGTGATAGGCATTGCTTTGTCTTTCTTCTCATGACAGCTGACACTAAGGTTTTTTGTTTTACTTACGAATTTAATTGCTCAGATGACTTCCATTCCCCAATATTCAGTATTCTCATTTATCCTAGTAGACTATAAGTTACCTGAGGACAGCTAGGAACTGTGCTTCTTGTGCCTGTATTTTGTGCTTAGTAAATTTTTAGATCTCAGGAAATTTTATTTGATCCAGAATTTATATTTATAGTTTAAATCAAACAATTAAATTTATAGTTTATATTATCTTTATATTCTAAATCAGTGCTAATACCTATGTAATTTTCAAATCAAAATTTCTATAGTTGGTTTGAGAACTTTGGAGTTTTTCTAGATTTCGCATAACCAACTTAGAACAGGTAGGCAATATTGATGATTTTACACGATATTACAAACCTTGAATTTGTGATTTTTTTTCCTTAGAACTAGCATTTGCAAATATTAATTCTTTTTACTCAAATTGCACCTCTGAAGGCACAAATTGCTGCTTTTTAGATGGAAAAGCCAGTCACAGAGAACTTCAACAGCTTATTTCATATCAATGTTCACCCTCCTACCCTGGGACCTATATCTTCTGTCTCTTATATAGATTTAATTTTTAAATGTTTTGGCCCATGTTTATATACCAGAGCTGGATTACATCTCTAATACATATAAAAATGGGAATTAAAGAGAAAATGGAACAATTAGGGTATAGTTTTATTATCTATACAATAGCCAGGATTCTACTGATTATTGAAAGAATTATCTGTTTAATCAATATATTTATTAACTTTTTTTTCTATGAAGTCAGGTGTTTACTGTAATTCATAAGCTTTGGAAGTGACCTTTAGCAATAAGGACCCCAGTCTGGTTGTGCCAACATATTTGCAACAAGTAGTGCAGTTTGGTAAAGGAAAAAGTAGATTAGGACCTGTACTTTGAAGCAGAGTTAAATGAAACAGCCTGACACTGGTAAACCAGGTTCAAACCAGGTTTAATGATGTCATTCCATTCCTACAGAGGTTGGAAACAAACAGGTTGTTTTATGGATCTAACCCCATATTTTAAAACATGTCATCAGTCAAAAAAGTTACTTGTAAACAAGATTGTTTCATCCTATAGTTGGTTGTCAGAACCCTGGTAGAAGAATAGCTACTGAGAATTCATAGAAACTTTTGTGTCCAATTTTGTGAAAAATGAACTAGTTGGTTACCACAAAAAGAATCTACTTATGTTTGTATTACATAAAATCTGACATAGAAGTCACCATGGAAATAATTAAAATGAAGAACTTTCCAAAAAATGTTGGTGCTGTCTCTACTATTTTTATAGAACCACATTCACAGATTTCTAAATGCATTTTAGTGATATAACAATTATGGGAGAAATCATGATCTGTTTGTTTTTTAGATTTATGTTTACTTTGGTTTCTTTTTTGATTTATGATAAGTTTTGTTTTTTGTATGGCCATTTCTTTTTTTTCTTTTCTTTTTTTAGTGAAAACCAGCTTTTCTAAAAGAAAAAAGAAAAGTGACATCACAGTGCATTTAAGTCTCTGGTGGACTCACCATTGGCCTTTGAAACAAAGTAAGGAAATTTTCAGAACAGTTTTAGACTCACAGTAGTATTCAGCTGAAGACACAAAGCTTTTCATAAACCTTTGTCCTCACACATGTATAGCCTCCCTGTTATCAACACCCCCCCACCAGAGTGGTGCATTTGCTATAATTGGTGAACATATATTTACACAGCATCATACCCAAAGGCCATGGTTCAGTCTTGGTATTGTCCATTCTGTGGGCTTGGACTTAATAGTGTCTTATACCCATTGTTATAGTATCATCCGAAGTATTTTCACTGCCCTAACAATTCTCTCTGCCCCATCTATTCATGTCAGAGATCATTTGTATCTTAATGAAAACATGAACTTGAAGAAAAGTTTCTTATTGAAGGTTTTCATTTTTAACTAAAATAGTCACACCTTTTCTTTTTATTTTAAACTACACGTCTGGTTTTTTAAAGATCACTTGAAATATTACTTTGGTATAACATTTTTAAAGAGACTATTGAGTTCAAATGCAATGGATGAGTCACAAAAGGTTATTAAACTTCTGTTTTTCCAAAACTGATCCATCTCACATTCTGCTGTCAAATGCTGGCACAATTAACTTAATGATGCCAATTAATAATTCACTGACTTTTAAGTATAGCCTGTGACAATTATAAATGGCACAATTTTTTTTTTAATTTTCCAAGTCTTTATTTCCTTACTACCTAATCTTTTACTAACATGGTCCTAGGAGCTTTAATATTTCTTTATTGAATAAATAATTATTTGGTGAGCTATAGAACTTCCTTTCCTAGTTTTACTGCCTTTTCACTAGAAATGCCATTTCTAACTCCTTTAATTGCCTTGATTATATTTTTTCTATTTATATTAAGTACACACAACAGAACTGGAAAAGGTCAGTTTTCATTCCAGTCCCAAAGAAAGGCAATGCCAAAGAATGTTCAAACCACCGCACAATTGCACTCATCTCACACGGTGGCAAAGTAATGCTCAAAATTCTCCAAGCCAGGCTTCAACAGTACATGAACCATGAATTTCCAGATGTTAAAGCTGGTTTTAGAAAAGGCAGAGGAACCAGAGATCAAATTGCCAACATCCGTTGGAGCATCGAAAAAGCAAGAAAATTCCAGAAAAATATCTACTTCTGCTTTATTGACTATGCCAAATCCTTTGATTGTGTGGACCACAACAAACTCTGGAAAATTCTTAAAGACATGGGAATATCAGACCACCTGACATGACTCTTGAGAAATCTGTATGCAGGTCAGGAAGCAATAGTTAGAACTGGACATGGACTAACAGACTGCTTCCAAATCGGGAAGGGAGTACGTCAAGGCTGTATATTGTCACCCTGCTTATTTAACTTATATGCAGAGTACATCATGAGAAACGCTGGGCTGGAAGAAGCACAAGCAGGAATCAAGATTGCCGGGAGAAATATCAATAACCTCAGATATGCAGATGACACCACCCTTATGGCAGAAAGCAAAAGAGAACTAAAGAGCCTCTTGATGAAAGTGAAAGAGGAGAGTGAAAAAGTTGGCTTAAAATTCAACATTCAGAAAACTAACATCATGGCATCCGGTCCCATCACTTCATGGCAAATAGATGGGTAAACAGTGGAAACAGTGGCTGACTTTGTTTTTGGGGGCTCTGAAATCACAACAGATGGTGACTACAGCCATGAAATTAAAAGATGCTTACTCCTTGGAAGGCAAGTTATGACCAACCTAGACAGCATATTAAAAAGAAGAGATATTACTTTGCCAGTAAAGGTCCATCTAGTCAAAGCTATGGTTTGTCCTGTGGTCATGTATGGATGTGAGAGTTGGACTGAAAAGAAAGCTGAGTGCTGAAGAATTGATGTTTTTGAACTGTGGTGTTGGAGAAGACTCTTGAGAGTCCCTTAGACTGCAAGGAGATCCAACCAGTCCATCCTAAAGGAGATCAGTCCTGGATATAAACTGCAAGGCCTAATGCTGAAGCTGAAACTCCAATACTTTGGCCACCTGACTCATTTGAAAAGACCCTGATGCTGGGAAAGATTGAAGGCAGGAGGAGAAGGGGATGACAGAGGATGAGATAGTTGGATGGCATCACTGACTCAATGGACATGAGTTTCAGTAAACTCCGGGAGTTGGCAATGGACAGGGAAGCCTGGCATGCTACAGTTCATGGAGTCTCAAAGAATTGGACATGACTGAGTGACTGAACTGAACTGAACTGAGACAGTAAAGAATCTGCCTACAATGCAGAAGACCTGGGTTCGATCCCTAGGTTGGGAAGATTCCCTGAAAGAGGAAATGGCAATCCACTCCAGTATTCTTGCCTGGAGATTTCCAGGGACAGAGAAAGGAGACCGGCAGTCTACAGTCCATGGGGTCACAAAGAGTCAGACATGACTAGTGACTAACACACACATACACACATTTAATATTAAGTTTATATTAAGTACAAGTTTGAAGACAAAACAGACACGTGAAAATAAAATAAGATTAACATTCTGGTTGACACTCTTACCTTCTTAAAAATTCCCCAGACATCACTTTTGCTAGTGGAACAGTATTTTTCACAATCAAACAGAAGTTTCCAACCATGCAGGGATGGATAAGAGGCTAGAAAGAGACTGAACAGCTAGAAGAAATAGTAAGAAAAAAGAACTTACATTGTAAGGGTCTTTCATTGTATGAGAGCAGGTAGTGAGTTTAAAGAAGTAAAAAACTGGATATTTGAAGTTTTAAATTTTTGAGGAGGATGAGAGCTGACAAGATTCAGGATTAGTACTGGGAATAAATGGAAATAAAGATCATTGAAATCACAGAGATCCAGGCCTAGTCTGGGTGTTTAGATGAGTCATTAACACAGATTTATAAATTTTGATTATTGCTTGCTTGAAGTTAGACGGCTGGTACCCGTCAGAGTTAGGATTGCAACTCAGGCAGGCTGGCTCCAAAGCCTTCAATTTTAACCCCTATGTACCTTTTTATGAGGATGATACGATAATGCCACTATGATGGCAATGGGGAATCTGGAGAAGGATAAACACCTCTTGTCCTGTTTCTCATGAAAGATGAGAAAACAAGCTTCCCCCACTGGAGAAAGGTGCACTGTGACAGATATCCTTGATGCTGAGTTATATTCCAGATAAGTCATCCTGTAAAAATATTGACGAAATAAGGGACTTTATATACAATGGACGAAGACTCAGTCTGTTTTAAAATGAGTTGGGAAGCAGGATGTAACAATTATAATAAAATCAAGGGTAGACTATATATTTTTTGCTTTCCTGTGAAACTGAAAAAGGGAGAAAGAAGAAGAAAAAAAAAGGAATGAAACAGAAAGACAAGTGCGAGGGAAATACGGGAACAAGTCACGTGAGTTGTGTGCTATTCACAGGAAAAACGATTTTCAGTTCAGTTCAGTTGCTCAGTCGTGTCAGACTCTTTGCGACCCCATGAACCGCAGCACGCCAGGCCTCTCTGTCCATCACCAACTCCTGGAGTCCACCCAAACCCATGTCCATCGAGTCGGGGATGCCATCCAACCATATCATCCTCTGTCATCCCCTTCTCTTCCTGCCCTCAATCTTTCCCAGCATCAGGGTCTTTTCAAATGAGTCAGGTGGCCAAAGTATTGGAGTTTCAGCTTCAGCATCAGTCCTTCCAATGAATACCCAGGCCTGATCTCCTTTAGGATGGACTGGTTGGATCTCCTTGTAGTCTAAGGGACTCTCAAGAGTCTTCTCCAACACCACAGTTCAAAAACATCAATTCTTTGGTACTCAGCTTTCTTCACTGTCCAACTCTCACATCCATACATGACCAATGGAAAAACAATAGCCTTGACTAGACGGACCTTTGTTGGCAAAGTAATGTCTCTGCTTTTTAATATGCTATCTATGTTAGTCATAACTTTCCTTCCAAGGAGTAAGCGTCTTTTAATTTCATGGCTGCAATCACCATCCGCAGTGATTTTGGAGCCCAGAAAAATGAAGTCAGCCACTGTTTCCACTGTTTCCCCATCTATTTGCCATGAAGTGATGGGACCAGATGCCATGATCTTAGTTTTCTGAATGTTGAGCTTTAAGCCAACTTTTTCACTCTCCTCTTTCACTTTCATCGAGAGGCTCTTTAGTTCTTCTTCACTTTCTGCCATAAGGGTGGTGTCATCTGCATATCTGAGGTTATTGATATTTCTCCCGGCAATCTTGATTCCAGCTCGTGCTTCTTCCAGCCCAGCGTTTCTCATGATGTACTCTGCATATAAGTTAAATAAGCAAACCGATTTTAAACAAACCCAAATACAAATTTATTGTATTTATCTGAATATCATGAACATCTATTTTGTCACCTCAGAGCTGCCAAAGTACACTTCAGAACTCTCTCTCTCTCTCTTTTTTTCTTCCAGGCCTCTGATAAGCTGGTACATCACCTGGACAACAATTGTAATACACAATTCCTATTTCTGAGACTCTGCATGTAGTACATGCTAGGTCCTCAATAGCATTTGTTGAATCTGAATATAAATACCACTTGATTGAACTCTTTGCCAACTTGTTTGTTTAGGGAGTTAGAATAAGGAGGTGATAGAATGGAGGAGGGTAGGAAGTTGGGAAAGGGTAGGGAAAGCAAAAGGGAAGACCAGAGATAACTGTGACTGAATTCTTACCTGGCTCAGGAGCTTGCTCCATTTCTATGGAAATGTGGAACAATTAGACTGAAAGGAAACATAAAGACAGAATTATGCAATATAGTCCCCTTCACCACAATATGCCTCAGCTGGAAATGTTGATTTTCACGAAGAAAATGATTAAGGCTGGAGTTCACTTCCTATACCTGACTGAATGCCTATTTACTTGAGTTGAAGAGGGAAATGGAGGTGCCTCGCTAAGAGGTCATCCCATGCTTCCAAAAAGTACATAATGTGGCCTCCCCAACCTCTTCCTTTTGTTTTATAGCAGTTCCTTTGTAGTCATTTTCTTCCCATGGTTCTGGAAACAGGGCTTCTCATATGAGGGAACATGAAATTAAGGTGGAGCAGACCTCTCCCCACAAAGGTGGACACATGAGCCACCCTGACTCATCAGAACCCTGAACTCCCGGGGCCACAGGGATTGCCTCATCAGTCAAGTGACCCCAGCAGAGCCACTCAGCACTTATCCAAGACCTGACTGAGAAAATATGAAAGGGGGCTTTCTTTACTCTGAGATTGCTAGCTTAATGATAGTAGAAATCTAGAGCTGCCACTGGTAATTTAGAGAACAAAGAATATTTTAGAAAGGTAAAAGAATAGGATGAAAATACAGAGAGATGGAAAATGAGGCTGGAAGAGTAGGCGAATTTCTGATTAATTGTAAAGCATTTATGTGATAAACAGAAATACTGGCTATCCCCCTGCAGGCAAAAGAATGCCAAAGTGGTATAAACAGGTTTGGTAGCAAGGGAGCCTGGAACTGTGGTGTGCTCATCTTTTGTTTTTCTTGAAAAATAGCAATGTCATTAATGTGGAGTTAGATAGGAATATGAAGAAATGAAGAAAACTGATCAGTTCAGTGACTGTGGCAATTTTCTTTACAATAAACAGTAATGGTACATTCTGTGGTATGGGCCTAGACAAAGTCAAGACTACATTTGTGATATTTAGAAAGATTTTAGTGATCTAATAAATAATAATTTGAGATAAAGAAAAGAATAATGTTGACAGAGATTAGGGATAGAAATTAAAAGGGCTTTGAAGGGAGCTGAGAACAAACAATAAACTTGGGCAAGTTCAGCTTGAACGGTTATGTCATCCCAAGTAAGATGAGGGTAGAATTACGAAAGTGGGAGTCAACGGCATATGCATAGTAAATAAAATTGCTGGTATAAATGAAATTGCCCGAGGAGACTAAATTGTGTAAGAAGACAAAATTGACAAGGAATGAAAAGTCCTCTGTAGATGAAGAAAATAAAAGAGTGAGTGTCAGTGACATGAAAACCTAGGTAGAGTTACAATAGCTGTCTGGAGGTCAAGGAATTTAGGGATGAACAGCATTCTATTTGTTTAGTTATTTAGATGTGAAATTTGAGGAAGGAGATGATAACTGATGGATCAGGATCTCTGAAAAAATGAGAAGGGATCTAGAATATAGGTAGGAAGATTCTTAAGTTAATTTATTCTTTAATTATTTCCCAAACCCATTTAATTTTCATCTCTTGATGCTTCTGGTAATGTGACCAGGCTGATTTTAGCTTCTAAAAACAGATAATTTTGGAAAGATCTTTTCATAAGAATCCAATTTTCTGATGACAGTTTTGTAGCTTTCAAACATGACTGTAGTCCATTAAAAAGTTATATGCATTTCCAAGTACACTATTTCAGATTTACATACACATGATATAGTTTCAACAAAATCATAAGCAACTAAGGCAGCAAATAATTTCAAACACTGAGTTGTAGGTTCTTTATGACATTTCAACATTTTCATCTGTGTTTCACTTTACATATATATCTTTTTAAAGTCAGATCTTATGTCTAGGAATATTAGTAGCCTCCACCTCTAATCTTTAGAGTATTATTTTACATTTATTGCATTCTGGTTCATTTTTGTCTTTGTAATTGAACGTAGAAGTGACCAAAATGCTTCAGTCCTGAAATCTGTAATAGATATTTAGTTCTACTAATAGATAATACTTTTGTTATTAATTGGTAATAATTTGGGGCTTCACTGACGAGCTGAGATCTCAAGCAAAACCTTGAAAATTTAAAATTTTTGCTTGAAAATTTTTTTTTAGTTTAATTTTTGTAAATATGTATTTGAATGGCATGCACACTTTCTACTTCAGGTATAATATATATGATGGATAATATATGTGATGGGATGAATAGTATATAAAGTAATCTTGGTCTACATAAAAATATGTTCTTGACATTTCCTGTAAATTGAAATAGAATTTATCTTTGTGCAACTTAAACATTAAGTCAGTATACTGACATCAAATGATAGTCCAGTATATTGTTTAAAATTTGCATATAAGTTTGAGCAAAGTAGAAATGAAATGAACACATTTTGTAAGTCTTTATGTAAGTCATATGTAAGTCTTTAAAGATACTTTGCACACATCACGTGTGTTCAGTTGGGATTTTATTAACTAACCCAAAGAATATTGCTGCACTTAGTTTGTTGATGTTCCAAAGAGTCAACAGACACACCTTTAAAGTTCACCTATTGATATAAACACAAATATTGTTTTGCTCCTGGCATAGACCCACAAGATACAATTCAGATATGGCAAATTTATGTCAAATGCCAGTCACATAGATCATCGGCTGAAAAGGACACCAAGAAAGAAAGAAAATCCAGTACTGAAACTGATGTCTATTTGAAATAATCTTATCTAAATTGTAGAAATAAAGCCTAGTGTACAGTGTGCACTTTACATAAGAAGTTGAGGTCATTCCTAATCTAGCCAACAATGAAAGAGCTCTTGACCGGGGAGTGCTTTTTTCCTATGTCCCTTCCTCCTCGGCTGCCTGGTGCCTGAAAACACGAGAAATCATTAGCAGAAAGAAAGATAAAGCTCAGAACGTTTCATGCCTAGGAGACTGAAATGATGGTGAAGCACTGGAGGGCTACCCTTAAGTTTTCCTGATACTGGTTGTTGTTTAATCTCAGAATAGTTCCTCCAGGGATAGGACTAAACGGAATCACACAGGGGAGCAAAATATAAGAAAAACACAAACTGCTTCTATAACTGCGCTCTTAAAAGCACAAGAAGCACCACATAAATACAGTTTTTAGGAATAAAGAAGAAATAGGAGCCTGAATTTGAAATACACACGAGCATTCTGGAACGACTTGGATTGGTGATCTTAAAACTCAAGAGTTTTCTTTGTTCTTTAATTGACTCCTTCACGGATGAGGGAAAGCTCAGCCTCTCATCCCTGCTGTTTGACACCTCCGTGAGCTTTTGTGCCTTTTAGCAGTGTTCTAACAACGCTGGCAGAAAAACTGAGCAACACTCAGTTAAAGACGAAGAAAGTAAATTCTGTGCCCCTCTCTCCCACGGATCGGCAATAGATGCATACACAATGAGTGTGACTTGGGGTCTAAATCAATGATGCTGTTGCCAATTACTATCCCTCACTCTCAATATTGATCTTTTCCAAACAACAGAGGAAGCTTCCTTTTAAAATTTCAGCCCTTACATTTTAGGGTAGGCTCAGGGCAGAGATATTGAAAAATAGTAGGAAAAAAGACAGTGAATTGTCAAGTCAGTGCTGTAGTTTTGCCTTCCAGTAAAGACCGGGCAGCCTAGCATTCCAGATTTTCATTTGCATAAAGTCTTGTCCTTTTTTCAGCCTTTGATGACTTGCTTGCCTTTTCCTCTCCATAATCTTCTATTTGCTTCTGGTGTAAAATGGAACTACAACTCATGATAACTACAACTCATGATATCAGAACAACTTCTGATAAGGATTTAATCTAAGCTCTTTAAAGATGGGTAGGATTATGGTATTTTTAAGCAGTATAAACTTCTGGTGAAAAATTAAAGGATTTCTTCCTTAAAGAAATTGTCTTGTGTGTAAGAAAAAATTCCAGTTTGATTGTGAGACAATGTAACTAAAGTCTATGTAGTGCTTTACAGTTTACAAAGTACTTTTAACCACATAGCTCCATCTAATTTTTACAATAATCTTACAACCTAGATAAGGCTAGTATTAAGAGGCTTATTTTACAGAAGAGAAAACTTCTGTCCAGAGAGATTAAATAATCTGCTAGAGACCATTCAGCTGGTAAATGTGGAGCATGAATTTAGGGACTCAAACCCAGGTCTCTGTCTTCAACTTCAAATCAATGTTCTTTCACTATATTATGAAAGTCTCCTAAAATAACCTACTTCATCCCATTTTTGTTGATATGATCTCTTTTAATTCATGACTCTCTTTTTCATAATATGAAAGCATAGCAGTTCCTTTAAATGAAGCAAAGCACTAGTATACATTTCAGAAAAAAATTCTCACGTGGGGCTTTGTATGGGGATGACCAGGTATACACAATATCCTCAACAACATCAGTGTCATAAATGATTTATTTGTAAGTTGCTTTAAACATTTGATTAAATCTAAGGACTTATACCACTGGAGTGCAACTCAATAAAAATGAATTTGAAAAGGAGTCAAGACACTGTTATTCAAGTAGGCAGCTTTCTACTGCTACTTTCTACTTAGCCCAAGGATCAGTTCAGTTCAGTCGCTCAGTCGTGACCGACTCTTTGCAACTCTTTGCCCAAGGATACGGCCCTAGATAAGCCTGAGAATAATGCTATTTTAGCAAGTGATATTTGTAGTAAGACTTATTTGATTGTTTAAGAGACAGAAATTAAACTCAAACTGTTTAAGCAGAAAGTAAATTTATTGGTTTACCTAGCAAATTGTATAAAGATCAAGAACACGTAGAACTGAGGATCTGAATGTCATAATGACTTTTTTCTCTCTCTGTCCCACTATTTCCCAGAGTTTATTCAAATTCACGTCCCTTGAGTCCTTGATGCTGTCTAACCATCTCCTCTGCTGCTCCCTTCTCCTTTTGCCTTCAATCTTTCTCAGCATCAGGGTCTTTTCCAGGGAGTTGGGTCTTAGCATCAGGTGGCCAAAGTATTGGAGCTTCAGCTTCAGCATCAGTGAATATATAGGGTTGATTCCTTTAGGATTGATGGTTTGATCTCCTTGCAGTCCAAGGGACTCTCAAGAGTCCTCTCTAGCACCACAGTTTGAAAGAATCAATTCTTCGGCACTCAGCCTTCTTTATGGTCCAATTTTCACATCCATACATGACTACTGGAAAAACCATAGCTTTGATTGTATGGAAATTTGTTGGCAAAGTGATGTCTCTGTTTTTTAATATGCTGTCTAGTTTGTCATAGCTTTCCTTCCAAGGAGCAGGTGTCTTTTAAATTCATGGCTGCAGTCACCGTCCACAGTGATTTTGGAGCCCAAGAAAATAAAATCAATCACTGCTTCCACTTTTTCCCCATCTATTTGCCATGAAGTGATAATACTGGATGCCTTGATCTTAGTTTTTTGAATGTTGAGTTTTGAGCCACCATTTTCACTCTCCTCTTTCATCCTCATCAAGAGGCTCTTTATTTCCTCTTCACTTTCTGCCATTAGAGTGGTATCATCTGCATATCTGAGGCCCTTGATCTTTCTCCCGGCAATCTTGATTCCAGCTTGTGAATCATTCAGCCCTGCATTTTGCATGATGTACTCTGCACATAAGTTAAATAAGCAGGGTGACAATACACAACCTTGACCTACTCCTTTTCCTATTTGGAACCACTTTGTTGTTTCACGTCCAGTTCTAACTGTTGCTTCTTTGCCTGCATACAGGTTTCTCAAGAGACAGGTATGGTGGTCTGGTATTCCCATCTCTTTAAGAATTTTCCACAGTTTGTTGTGATCCACACAGTCAAAGGCTTTAGTGTAGTCAATGGAAGCAGTAGATGTTTTTCTGGAATTCCTTTGCTTTTTCCATGATCCAATGAATGTTAGCAATTGATCTCTGCCCTTTTAAAAAAATCTAATTTGTACATCTGGAAGTTCTTGGTTCATGTACTGCTGAGGCCTACTTTGAAGGATTCTGAGCATTACCTTGCTCACATGTGCATAATCTCATGTGAAATGAGCTCATTTTTGTGGTAGTTTGATCATTGTTTCATATTGTTCTTTTTTGGGATTGGAATGAAAACTGATCTTTTCCAGTCCTGTGATCACTGCTGAGTTTTCCAATTTGCTGACATATTAAATGCAGCACTTTAATAGCATCATCTTTTAGGATTTGAAATAACTCAGCTGGACTACTGTCACCTCTACTAGCTTTATTCATAGTAACACTTCCTAAGGCCCACTTGACTTCACACTCCAGGATGTTCAGCTCTAGGTGAGTGACCACACCATTTCAGTTATGTGGGTCATTATGACCTTTTTTGTATAGTTCTTTTGTGTATTCCTGCCACCTCTTCTTAATCTCTTCTGCTCCTTATCATTTCACTCTGGTAATTATGATAGTCGAGTAAAGTGAAAGAATTAAAGTCCCAAATTCTCCACGAAGCAGAACTAGGCATTGATGAATGTTTTGTCTTCTTGGCCATGCCAGGGTCTCTGGGTCATGATAGCTAAGGCCCAAGGCCATTCTGAGATGACTCAAATACAAACAAGGAAAATCAGACTGTGCTCAGATCTCTGCTCCATACCCAATATTGTGAAGTAGTTAAAGTTTTATCAAAGTTAAAGGAGACAGAAGAGAATCAATTCCGACCTTAATCTCTCTGATATCAAATGAAGGTTTTGCTGTGTATATATGGATTGGTTTGTGTTCATATATGGATTGATATTTGTTTATGGATTAGTTATATGGCCATTTTTTCAATTTCTGAAAAAAATAACTTTTCCCTTCCTTCTGCTTCCCCGCCTGGCTACACACACATTGAGGTGTGCTCAATGTGTCTACCAGCCTGTATGAACTCTAACCTCATTTCTTCTCAATAAATTACATATGTGTGTGCACACTAAGTCGCTTCAGTCGTGTCCAACTCTGTGAAACACTTTGGACTGTAGCCCTCCAGGCTCTTCTGTCCATGGAAATTCTCCAGGCAAGAATATTGGAATGGGTTGCTGTGCCCTCCTCCAGAGGATCTTCCCATCCCAGGGATCAAACCTACATCTCTTATGTCTCCTGCATTGACAGGTGTGTTCTTTACCACTAGCGCCACCTGGGAAGTCCTAAGTTACATATAGACTACTAGTAATCAACTTCAAATATGGTTTTAATCCTGTTATCAAACTCAAAATCCAGTAGTTAGTTTTAATGACTCATTTTGTAAAAATAAAATGGATGCCCATGAATTTTAACATGTATCAGTGTTTAATCAATACCAGTCATAACTTTTGCTTTCATTTTCAAGTGTTTCTGAATTCTCCTATTTTTGAAATAAACACATTTGCTTCTCTACTATTACTATTATATTCTTGCTTCAACATACATTCCACTCCTACAGGATATAATGATATTTAAAATAGATAAATCAGGTTCCACAAACTGTCTTAAGTACTTTACATACAATATCTCATCTAAATTTCACTATGATTCCATAGAGTAAGCATCGGTTTTTCCTATTTTATGGAGTCTCAGATAAATTGTTTCTAATATTCATGCTCCATGTATGTATATATCTGATTACATAAGAAACAGTCCTATTATATGTGCAAGTGCATAAATCTAGGTGGTCTGGCTAATTTATCAGTGATTAAATAAAAATTTATTGGCTGCAATGGAGGAATGAAAAAAACCGAATACGAGCCTAAATATAAAATCCTATACCAAAGTTAAAGAAATCAATTGCACATGAATAAGATATAGATGAAGTAATGTTACCACACAAAATGTTTCTTTAAAAATGCCATAAAAAATAAAAATAAAAAATAAATAAAAATGCCCTGGTGGAAGTTTCTGTATAACACAAGGAGCTCAGTGAAGTACTCTGAGACAACCTAGAACTGTGGGATAAGGTAGGGAGTGAGCAGGGGGAGGTTCAAGACGGAGGGGACATTTATACTTATGCTGATTCCCATTGTTGTATGGCAGAAGCCAACACAGTATTGTAAAGCAATTATCCTCCAAGTAAAAATAAATTTTAAAAAAATGCCCTGATCATTTTATCTGACTGAAAATTCAATTTAATCCAACAATGTAAATAAGATCTTAGAAATGTAGATGTTGACTCCTTTAAAAACATATGACAGAAGTTGATAATGTCAACAGAAGTAAAAGTCCATTGTGCCAAGCAGAATTATGGCTAATTCTGGGTAGGACATTATAAACTTAAGATGTGTACAAAGAGTACAGTAGAGATCATACAACAATGTCAAATGAGAAATTATTCAGCAGATAGACTTGTTGGTCTGGGGGCAAAATGAGTGAAGGAGAAATTATGCAGAGATGTTTGAGAGGTATAAATCCCTTGAAAGGGCAGACTTTGTATTATTCTATAGAAGAGAAAAAAAAACCTGGTAGGTCCAAATTCTAGTAAATTTAAGCCCATTTTGAATACCAACCTAGTTAGTTGCTCAACAGAGGAAGGGGATGTTACACAAAATAATTAGGTTTGTTTGTTTGTTTCTACAATAGTGTTCAAGGGATAGCCAGAAGACTATTTTAAAGGAATCTATCAAAAAAAATTGTTGAAAACTACTCAGCTGATTGTCTTGTATAAGAAAATTTAACAAATGATTTCTTAGTAGCCTTCCAAACTTTAGCACATTATAAATTTTTTCTTTCTCACCCAATTATAATTTCCCCTGATAAATTCTATTAAGAATGTTATAATCATTCTTCATCCTGATATGACATTCTTTTAAGTTTTATGCAGCAGTAGTATTTCTATAAAATTTTCTAAGCTCTCTACACCTTGATTCATCCGCAAAATCACTCCTCCATTCTTATCAATATCATCAAGTCCTTCTTTAATAATTTCAACCCTGGGATTTACCTCTTATTCAAAATGTAACTTACTTTTGTGTGTAGTGTTAGTGAGTGTTCTAATTTCATTCTTTTACATGTTACCCCACACCACTTATTGAAGAGACTGTCTTTTCTCCATTGTATATTCTTGCCTCCTTTGTCATAGCTTAGGTGACCGTAGGTGCATGGATTTATCTCTGGGCTTTCAATCCTGTTCCATTTAGTTTATATTTCTGTTTTTGTACCAGTACCATACTGTCTTGATTATGGTAGCTTTGTTGCATAGTCTGAAGTCACAGGCCTGGATTCCTCTAGTTCTATTTTTCTTTCTCAAGATTGCTTTGGCTATTTGGAGTTTTTTGTCTTCCCATATAAATTATAAAAATCTTTATTCTAATTCTGTGAAAGCTGCCTTGGTAATATGATAGGACTTGCATTGAATCTGTAGATTGCTTTGGGTAGTATAGTCATTTTCACAATGTTCTTTCTTCTGATTCAAGAACACAGTGTATTTCTCATCTGTTTCTGTCACCTTTGATTTCTTTCATAAGTGTCTTATAGTTTTCTGAATAGAGATCTTTTGCTTCCTTAGGTAGGCTAGTTGGAATGGCTATCATCAAAAACCCTTTGAACAATAAATGCTGGAGAGGGGTGTGGAGAAAAGAGAACCCTCTTACACTGTTATTAGGAATGTAAATTGATACAACCATTGTGGAGAGCAGTATGGAGATTCCTTAAAAAAATAAAAATAAAATTATGTTGTGATCCAGCAACCCCACTACTGGGCACATACCCTGAGGAAACCATAACTCACAAAGACACATGTATCCACAATGGTCATTGCAACACTGTTTACAATAGCCAGTACATGGGAGCGACCTAGATGTCCATCAACAGAGGAATGGATAAAGAAGATGTGGTACATATATGCAGTGGACAATTACTCAGCCATAAAAGGGACAAAACTATGTCATTTACAGAGATGTGGATGGACCTAGAGAGTTAAAAAGTCAGAAAGAAAAAATAAGTATCATATATTAATGCATATATACAGAATCTAGAAAAACGCTACAGATTAACCTGTTTGCAAAGCAGAAATAGAGACACAGATGTAGAGAACAAACATATGGACACCAAGCGAGGAAGTGGAGGAGCAGGATGAATTGGGAGATTGGGATTGACATACATACTCTAAGTAAGTCAGTCAGTCTAAATGACTGAAGATGGTGATTGCAGCCATGAAATTAAAAGATGCTTACTCCTTGGGAGGAAAGTTATGACCAACCTAGATAGCATATTAAAAAGAAGAGACATTACTTTGCCAACAAAGGTCCATCTAGTCAAGGCTATGGTTTTTCCAGTGGTCATGTATGGATGTGAGAATTGGACTGTGAAGAAAGCTGAGCACCAAAGAATTGATGCTTTTGAACTGTGGTGTTGGAGAAGACTCTTGAGTGTCCCTGGGACTGCAAGGAGATCCAACCAGTCCATCCTAAAGGAGATCAGTCCTGGGTGTTGATTGGAAGGACTGATGCTGAAGCTGAAACTCCAATATTTTGGCCACCTCATGCAAAGTGTTGACTCATTGCAAAAGACCCTGATGCTGGGAGGGAATGGGGGCAGGAGGAGAAGGGGACAAAAGAGGATGAGATGGCTGGATGGCATCACCGGCTTGATGGACATGAGTTTGAATAAACTCCAGGAGTTGGTGATGGACAGGGAGGCCTGGCGTGCTGTGACTCACGGGGTCGCAAAGAGTCGGACACGACTGAGCGACTGAACTGAACTGAACTGAACTGAAGTAAGTATTAGTCGCTCAGTCGTGCCCGACTCTTTGTGACCCCATGGACTGCAGCCCACCAGGCTCCACTGTCCATGAGATTTCCCAGGCAAGGATACTGGAGTGGGTTGCCATTTCCTTCTCCAGGGGATCTTCCCAACCCAGGGTTTGAACCTGGGTCTACCTGCACTGCAGGCAGATTCTTTACTGACTGAGCTACAAGGGAAGCCCAGGTATAAAATGGCAGGTATAAAATGGATAACTAATGAGATAACTAATGAGACCCTACGGTGTAGCATCAGGGAATGCAGGACTCTGTGGTGACTTCAACGGGAAGAAAACCCAGAAAGAGGGACTATATATATATATTCCTAGCTGATTCACTTTGCTGCACAGCAGAAACTAACAGAGCATTGTGAAGCAACTAAACTCTAATAAAACTTAATTTAAAAGTGTAATTTGTTGCATGTCTCTCTAGCTTGTATTGAAAAATATGTATACATATTCTCTTGTATTGAGAATATGTATTAACTTGAAGAATATGTATAAACTTCAAAGTCCTAGAAAACATTGCTAGTATTAATGTCTTTGTGTATTTGTCTTGATGATCCCTCAACTACTAGATGTTACGTTTGTGGGAAGTAATGATTTCATTTTAAAATGATTTCATTTCTAACCATTTAGAAAATGTATCCAGCTTAAAAAATTTTATGAATCAAAGCTATTAATGTATGACATGGAAACACCCCAAGAAAAGCCCAAGTTTTTAGAAAATATTTACTCTTGGAAATACTCCTATAAGATTTGTTTCATCAGTTTAACAGAAAATATATACTCTTGAAAATTTCTTCCACAAATTTTTCTTACAAAACCTTGTATATTTCGAAGTTGGGATTTGTCACGGATGAAAATGTTTGCATGGTGAGGAGGCATTAGTTGCTAATGAACCACATCTTGTTTGTGGAAAATATAGAGTTGAACCATTTTGAGTACTTCTGAGAACTGGAAGGTTAATGTTTAAAATCACTGAAGGGAAGGTGGAGCCTTTTTTCAAAGCCATAAAAAGGAATAATTGCGACGACACACCACAGTGTGCATTTTATACTGTTGAATGATGGCAGCTTCACTTTTGGCTCAATGCCCCAGAGGCCTAGCACACCCAGGGAGCATTGTAAAAGCTGCCTAACGCACACCCTGGCGTGTGTGTGCCCACTTTTACAGCCAGCAATAATTTTAAAGGAACATACAGTACCTACTAGGAAGCTTTTTCAGAAGACAAAATGTAAATCAATAAGGATATAAACTTTTTCTGTCATATTGTTACTAATAAGTGAATCAATAATAATCTTGTTCTGAAATACTTAACCAAATAGCAATTACAAACCATTTAAATCATTTATTCAACTATTTAGGCTCTAAATATTTTCTCATGATGGGTTGATTATAAAGATTTGAGGATATGATGAATAGTCATATAATCTTCTTGAAAATAGTTTTATACTACTGTTCAGGTTAGAGTCATTCAGTTGCCACATGTAGTACCACATTTTTCAAATAATAATAACAAGGTTGCTCTCTTTTGAAGGCACAATGTTATGCTAACTGCAGTAGAAATGCTAATATTTTTAGAGTTAATATATTAATATTTTTCCCATTCAGGGTGCTTAAAGACATGTTAAAATCCTCAAATTATGCCAAAATAAATAATCAATTAAATACATGGGGTAATTTTGGCATTTGATTTGACTTTATAAATAAAAGACAAGAAATCTGATTATCTCAGGCAATTTTTTATTATTTAGCAACTGAGTGAACTATCTACAACATTCATAAAATATAGCCATTCACTGGGGTGAAAAGTGAAAGTAGCTCAATAGTGTCTGACTCCTTGTGATCCCAGGGACTGTAGCCTGCCAGGCTTCTCTGTCCATGGAATTCTCCAAGCCAGAACACTGAATTGGGTAGCCTATCCCTTCTCCAGGGGATCTTCCTGAGCCAGGAATCGAACTAGGGTCTCCTGCATTGCAGGAGGATTCTTTACCAGCTTTACTAGGGCTTCCCATTCACTGTGGTAGAATAGAAGCAGGTTTCATAAAGTATTGAATTTGCAGTTTGGTGGGGTTGGGAGTTGCCTCTTTAAAAACATAAATACAAAATCAGATTTAAAAGGTGAATGATTAGGCCACTTGATGAGGGTGAAAGAGGAGAGTGAAAAAGTTGGCTTAAAATTTAACATTCAAAAAACTAAGATCATGGCATCTGGCATCATGGCATCTATCACTTTATGGTAAATAGATGGAGAGAAAGTGGAAACAGTGACAGATTTTATTTTCTTGGGCTCCAAAATCACTGCAGATAGTGACTGCAGCCATGAAATTAAAAGATGCTCATTGGGAGAAAAGCTATGACAAACCTAGCTAGCATATTAAAAAGCAGACACACAACTTTACTGACAAAGGTCTACATAGTCAAAGCTATGGTTTTTCCAGTAGTCATGTATGGATGTGAAAGTTGGATCATAAAGAAGGCTGAGTGCCGAAGAATTGATGCTTTCAAACTGTGGAGAAGACTCTTGAGTCCCTTGGACTGCAAGGTAATCAAACCAGTCAATCCTAAAGGAAATTAACTCTGATTATGTATTGCAAGGACTGATGTTGAAGTTGAAGCTCCAATACTTTAGCCACCTGATGGGAAGAGCCAGCTCATTGGAAAAGACCCTGATGCTGGGAAAGATTGATGGCAGGAGGAGAAGGGGATGACAGAAGATGAGATGGTTGGATGACATCATCCACTCAATGGATGCGAATTTGAGTAAACTCTGGGAGATAGTGAAAGACAGGGAAGCCTGTTGTGCTGTTCATGAGGTCGAAAAGAGTCGGACACCACTAAGCAACTGAACAACAACAAGAATCAATTACTTAGACTTGGAGATTTAGCCTATTGACTTCTAAGATGTCCTTGGGCAATTTTTCAGAAACATTTACAGAGAAATACTTCCTGATTGTGACTTGGCTTTCCTTCTCCATCTGGAACTCTCCATTACTCCCAGCAACCCCAAGTGCTCACAGGGCCCATACCCATGAGGGGCCCTGACACTTAAGCCTTATCAGTTGCACAGTAACCCTGCCCCTGCTACCCATATCTAACATTGGGAGAAAATTCTTCCCTGTGGCTCAGGGAAGAAAAGAATCTGGCTGCAATGCAAGAGACCTGGGTTCAATCCCCAGGAAGATCTCCTGGAGAGGGGAATGGCAACTCACTCTAGTGTTCTTGCCTGGAGAATTCCATGGACAGAGGAACCTGGTGGGCTGTAGTCCATGGGGTCACAAAGAGTCTGAGTGAGTGACTTTCACTTCACTTCATTTCAACCCTACTGCTCCTAGCCAAACCTAATATTGGTAGAAACTAGTGGTAAGAAGTACTGTTTTTGATCCTGTCCCTTCAGAGTTAATACTTTTTTAGGTTCAACTTAATATTGTAAGCAAGGGTTGAATCAAGGTTAAGAGGCCACATTTATAGAGAGATTATTGAAAATGTTTTTATTTTCCAATCCTGACTATCTTTAACTCCCTTACATGCTATCAACTAGGAGAAATTAACATTCAGAAGTTTGAGCAGTCCATCTTTTCATGGGCTCTGACTCTGAATCAAACTATAAATTAGGAATCTTGGAAGCATTTGTAGTCTCAGCCATCCACAGTGAACCCATTCTTGTATAATTCCATAACTATAATAACAGCACAAGAATACACAATAATAAGTGGTTAATAATTCTTGTCAATAAATTCTCTAAGAGACCAGATGTCATTTTCATGCTACAGACATTTTAAGAAGGTATGACATCTCTATGGGGATTTTGATAAGACAGACCCACAGGACAAAGCCCACCCTCAGGGGTCTTCACTACTGGGCAGGGTGAGAGGGGTCCAAGACTAGATCAGAGCAGTCACAGGAAGTTAGAATGTGTAGGGCCTGGTTCCTTTCTAGTAACTTTAGGTTTACTCTAGGTGAAAACTAAAACCAAAACCAAAAAACCATTAGAGAGTTTTGTGCAAAGAGGCAGCATGATATGACTTGTGTTTCATAAAAGGATCACTCTGCTGTTATGCTGAGAATAGATGATCAGAGGCAGGGGTGAAAATAGGGAGGGGTTATCACTTTAATTCAGACATGAGATGATGGCAGTGATTGTATTCCAGGTATATTATGAAAGGAGAGCAAACAGGATTTGTTTGATGATTGTGTGTGAAGTGTGAAAGAAAGAGAGTCACATATGACTGCAAGATTTTTAATCTGAACAACTGGAAAGATTCCCTAAAAGAGGGAAGACTACATGTATGGTATGTTTCAGTTCAGTTTAGTTCAGTCGATCAGTCGTGTCCAACTCTGCGATCCCATGAATCGCAGCACGCCAGGCCTCCCTGTCCATCACCAACTCTCGGAGTTTATTCAAACTCATGTTCATCGAGTCGGTGATGCCATCCAGCCATCTCATCCTCTGTCATCCCCTTCTCCTCCTGCCCCCAATCCCTCCCAGCATCAGGGTCTTTTCCAATGAAAATACTCTTCGCATGAGGTGGCCAAAGTATTGGAGTTTCAGCTTCAGCATCAGTCCTTCCAATGAACACCCAGGCCTGATCTCCTTTAGGATGGACTGGTTGGATCTCCTTGCAGTCCAAGGGACTCTCAAGAGTCTTCTCCAACACCACAGTTCAAAAGCATCAATTTTTCGGCGCTCAGCTTTCTTCACAGTCCAACTCTCACATCCATACATGACCACTGGAAAAACCATAGCCTTGACTAGACAGACCTTTGTTGGCAAAGTAATGTCTCTTCTTTTTAATATGCTGTCTAGGTTGGTCATAACTTTCCTTCCAAAGAGTAAGCGTCTTTTAATTTCATGGCTGTAATCACCATCTGCAGTGATTTTAGAGCCCAGAAAAATAAAGTCAGTCACTGTTTCCACTGTTTCCCCATCTATTTCCCATGTTTAGGCATAGACAATCAGAAGGTCAGTCTTTGACATGTTGCCTTGAGATGGTCATCAGTTGTCCAAATGGAAATGTCAGGTAGAAAATTCTTCCAGGTGAGGCTGGGGATTAAGGAGAAGGTCTATACTGAAGTTACCAATTATAAATAGTATTGAAAGTCCTGTGGTTGGAGGAGCTCATTAAGTGAGTGGACACTGATAGAGAAGTCCAAAGATTAAGAAGGTTGAGTCCTGGGACACTGTGATATTTAGAAATCAGGTAGATAATTAGGAACAAGCAAAGAAGATTGAAAGTATGTTGCCAATAAGGTAGGAGGAAAAGCAGAAGAGTGGGTGCTGAGCAAGTAAAGGTGGAATGATTCAATTCCACACACACACATTAACCTGCAGAATAATTTATGAGGGGAATCTAAAGGAATATGCAGTAACTAGTCCCCATCACCCTCTGGGGAAGTGCAACCCTAGGGACCTAGGAGGGCTGAGGATTGTATTCCAGGTGAGGAATCCCAGCCCTTAGGCTGTGGGGCTGAAAAGCTGTGGGACTAAAGTCCGAACTGCTCGCCCGATGTCATCAGAGACTGTGATCCTTGCCTGTGGTCTGTCTTAAAATGTGACAAAGACCCCTGAATCTTCTCTGTTGTGATTAACTGGGAAGAATTCTCAGGGAGAAAAGGACTACATTTGTGTGTGCTAAGTCACTTTAGTCATGTTCGACTCTTTGCAACCCCATGGACTGTAGCCCACCTGGTTCCTCTTATCCGTGGGATTCTCCAGGCAAGAACATAGGTTGCCATGCCCTCCTCCAGGGGATCTTCTCAACCCAGGAAGTGAACCCACATTTCTTACGTCTCCTGCATTGGCAGGCAGGTTTTTTACCACTGGTGCCACCTGGGAAAGATGTGCGTGTGTGTGTGTGCGCGCACGTGTGTGTGTGTGTGTGTGCGTGTGTCTGTGTGTGTGTTAAAACAAGGACAAAGAGGTACAAGAGGAGAATTACAAACTGATAAAAAGAGTAATGTCATGAGAGTATGAACATATGTATTCTGTCTCCTCTAAAGATCCTGTTCCCTTCCATGGCTTTTACTCTGAAACATGTTCAGATGACTTCCTCAGCCTTCACACATCACTATTTGAAATTCCATTGGCACCTCATATTAAATATGCTCAGAATTGAGCTCACTCCCATCCATATCATTCTCTATCCACCACCCCCACCCCACCAAGTATGTATTTTTCCTACTGTTATTCTCTATCTTAGTGTATGGTTCTGTTTTCCCTTTTTCTATGTAAAAATAATCACAAACTCTCAGTGGCATACAATACACACATTTACTTCTCATTTATGGGTTTCTCTGTTAGTAGGCAGTTTCTGCTTCAGGCTGTGGGTAAAGTTCAGGTCTGTTCCATGAGTTTCTGGGACCCAAACTGAAGACATAGCAGCAACCTGGGGCAGGTTTTTCTCTTGGAGGTAAGAAGCCTGAATTTAATTAGTTGACTATACTTTTGCAAAGAGTCAGATGCAACTGAGCATGCACGCACACACACATGCACATACAGTCTAAATTCACCAAATGGCTACACAAACTTCTATTTGCTTTATTAAGGTTTAGAAACTGCTAGTGTATTTATGTGTTTCTTTCTGACAGTTTAGATCACACTTTATGTTCATATTAAATAGTCCATATCAAAACTTTACTGTTCACAAATGTTTTCTGTAAATCAAGTTTAGTTGAGAATGATCAATACTTCTTTCAAAGCAAATGACAATATCGTTTGAATACATACATATATACACACATACATAATACTTTTTAATCTTTTATAGCAAAGTAGAAAAGAGTGTATAGGAATTAGATTAATATTGGATATTTTCAGTTATTTATCACCAAAATTTTGTTTGAGTGCTTTATTTCTCCAATAAAAGAAAGCCAGGAAAGTGTCAATCAATAAGTTTCAAAATATATTTCTAAAAAAGAGAGGAAACTTTATTCTAGTTCAACCTTGTATTTTAAATGAATACCAAGTAGCTCTAAGAGAAGAATAACTATTTTATGAATTTTTTCCTAAGAAAACATGGAACATTATTAAAGACTTTTCTATTTACCTCTCAGACAAAAATTGCCAATTAAACTAGATCTTTTGATAGTTCAAAAACATAATTTTAACTCTGTAACCCTCCATTCAATTTTGTTTGAACCTAAAACTGCTCTAAAAAAATAAAGTATATTAATTTGTTAAAACTACATAATTTTGGAATATTTTTAGAACAATTTTTAACTTAGAGTTCAGGTGATTATTAGGTTGTCTCAAAGGTTAAAAATTAGTTTTAGCTCAGTAGTTCTCAGCTCTTATCTATCCAAGCATTAGAACTCTTGGGGGGCATTTAAATGTAGATACCTCAACTCTTTGGGGGCTTCCCAGGTGGCAGTAATGGTAAAGAACCTGCCTGCCAATACAGGAGACGTAAGAGATATGGGCTCTTTCTCTGGGTTGATTAGATCCCTTGGAGGAGGTTCTGGCAACCTACTCCAATATTCTTGCCTGGAGAATCCTATGGACAGAGGAGCCTGGCAGGCTACAGTTCATAAGGTCACAAAAAATCAGATCCAACTGAAACCACATGGCACTCATGCATGCATGCAATTCTGTGGATGCAATAAATAGTACTTTAAATAGGTGAAATTTATAATAAATGAATTATATCTCAAAAGGTGCATTTTAGAAAATGTTGGTGCCCAGTTATCATTCTGGATAATTAAATCTAAGACATCTGAGGAAAGATCAAGGCATACACCCAGGTGATTCTCACAGCCTGAGGATAAAACCACTGTTGAGCTTGTTCTATTTAGCAAAAAAGAAAAAGGAACTAGCATTCATTATTTTGGGGATTTATTCTGGCAAATGAAGTGTTTAAAAGCAAAACAGTTTTGATTTCTAACTTTGTTTAGCTAGATTATAAGCCTCTATGATGATATAAGGGTAAAATTCTTTAGAAGTAAGAGAAAGCCACCTAGTTACCTTTAACTAACTTCAATGTGATATGGAAATATGCTAATTTCAGACTAGAAGGAAAGGCAGAATCCCTGTAGAACTATATTCAGAACCAAAGAGATGTCTTCTGGAAAAGGGTTGTATGTGGGGGGTTGGGCGGGGTGATGGTCATGGTCGGGGTGGTGATTTCCACCACTGTGCAGAGGATCAGTAAAATCTACCAGAAGGATCTGGACTGGACTGGCAAGTGAAACTTCTCTGTAGATGTAGGTGAACAGATTTTCAATGACCCAGGACAATCACCCTGGTCATTATGCTGAGAACGCAGCAGGTTGCATCCATGACGTGAATTCAGTGCTGAAAAAGGATGAGTTCCATAGTGGAATATGCCATTTATGGATCTCCTTTCCTGTCATGGCATCACCTACACTGCCAGATGCCTGCTGTCCTCAAGAGATACCCTGTGAAATAGGATTTAGCTGTAAAAGAACTTACTCAAGCCTACCCGTAGTGAATGTCCAAGCTTTGGACCTCTCTCTCCATCTATTAAAGTCTACCATGAGGTCAGCGGAGTGAACACTGTCCTTGTCTCCCCTATGGTTGAACTCTTCTCACTGTAGCACAGGTAGACTCTAAGTCATTAAAGGTAATATCATTTCTCTTGAGAAAATGATTGGTCCAAGGGTAAGTGTATGTCCTAATTCAGTCCAATCAATGTGGAGCCCAAGACTTTTGTTTTTGGGGAAAACATACTTTCTCCCTCTGGATGTGAATAAGGAGGCAGGCAGTGCTGTGAATCGCTGAGAACTACATAGTTTGCATTAGGGACACCAAGCTGAGAACAGTCAACCCACGTTGATGGACAGAGCTGAGAGAACTGCAGAGGATGAGATGAAGGTGCCTGACAAAATTGTGAAAATGTTTATCAAATGCTCATGCCCAAACCCTCACTGACTGCAGAGCTTCTCTGTTAGGTGAGCCCATATGTACTTTTTAGTGGGTTAATCATGTTGAAGGACACTTCCTGTTCCTTGCATACAAAAGCATCTTAATTAATTTGTCTATTATATGTGGAATATCTTTTAATTGGTTAATTTTAAAAAGTGAAATTAAGGATCAATGGAATATTTTGGCATAATAAACAATATCCTCAGGATGTTTAACTTTAAATAGGGAATTGCCTGCAATCAAAGAAGTTCATTTAAAAATAACAACAGAGTGAATGGTCCTAAGATTATTAGGGTTGAGATTTTAGATGGAGGGGCTTTCTCAAATGAAAACACTCCAAAGATCCATCTGGCCTCCATTTTGTGTCCAGTAGAATCTGCCTTCCTTTTGACAATTGTTTCTATTACTTCTATAATGATGCTACTCCTCCAACTATCACCATTACTCGCTGTACTGTGCTCTGCTTGGTTACTCAGTCATGCCTGACTCTTTGTGACCCATGGACTGTAGCCCTCCAGTCTCCTTGGTCCATGGGGATTCTCCAGGCAAGAATACCGGAGTGGGTTGCCATGCCCTCCTCCAGGGGATCTTCCCAACCCAGGGATCAAACCCAGGTCTCCTTCATTGCAGGCAGATTCTTTACTGTCTGAGCCAGCAGGAAGCCCAAGAGTACTGGAGTGGGTAGCTATTCCTTCTCCAGGGCATCTTCCTGACCCAGAAATTGAAGCAGGGTCTCCTGCATTGATGGCAGATTCTTTACCAGCTGAGCTACCAGGGAAGCCCCACATTATCCTAACCATCAGCAACTAAGACTCTCTCTTTCAATCTATCTTCATCTCTCTCTCTCCCCTTATTCTGCATCTCCTTTTAATTTGGAGCCTCACTGTTGATCTGAGAATCATATTAGCTTAAGCCTCTCCTTTTAGCTTCTGTATGTCATGCCTTCAGGATATTAAATAGCTAATAAATGAATCCAAGTCAATATTCTAATGGCTAGACAGGCTCTCCCAGATTACTCATTAATTCCTAACCATCCTAGAATCTTCCTTGTTTAATCTAAGGATTGTTCATAATGGTGGTAATCTAGTGGGAGGAAAGACTGAGAGAAGAATGGGGGCAACTTTCCAGGACAACTTCAGATCATCCCGAAGTAACTGATGTGACCAGGAGACTGGACTGAGAAATTGTGGAAGATGGAAGTGGATAACAGTTTGGAGGAATTTGGCACCCAAGTGTGTGAAATGAAATAATGAAAGGAGAGAGAATGTACTACTAACATGAGTAGGGAAGCAGAAATAATTTTGCTCATTGGTGAGAGGGTAAGAAAGTGGATTAGTGTCATGATCTCAGAAAATCAGTAATTAAACTCTGCAGAAAGTCAACCAAAAGTTTGATTATAACTTTTAACATCTAAACATAACATGAAAACATAGAACAGTCACCATGTAAAAATTAGGGTGCTAGCCATTAATTAGGGTGGCAAATTAGGGTGGCCACCATTAGGTGTGACTGAGCAAACCTTAAGAAGAAGGGCAACAAATAAATTTAGAACAGGTAAGTTACTACTAATTTTTACTGTTCAATTTCTCCATTCTTGACACTTTCTTTGCATAGGTAGATCTTTTCCCCGGCCAGACACTGGAATGAGAGTTTTATCTTTATGCTTTTTATAATGATTTTTCAAAAAAACTGTTTAGTACCACTCTCTGGAAGGGCCACATCCTTGAGAACACCTGCACTTGCTGTTAACCGATTATTATTAAGCAAGAGCAAATGACATGAAGTCAGTTACAATAAAGTGTAAATAAAAAAGTTTATGGCAGGGTGTGTAAAGCAAAAAAAAAATTGAAATTAATCATCCAGGCAAAGCAAGGACAGATCCAAAGGTCATTTTTTCCTTCACTTACATACTTCAGTAAATGCCTTGATTAAAAATTGTACTCATGTTTCAAAAATTTTAACTTGGGATTATAATTGATTAACTTTTTGTGACTTCTAGTGTAACAATCACATTCACCCTCAAAATAAAATGTCTTTGTTAATATAATAAGCTTTTTTTCTCTGAGGAGTCTGACCAGTAAACATCAGCCTAGAACATTTTAAGATGCCGTGCTTTTCATGCAGTTGAAATTTCTACTAAGGGTGTGGAAAATTCAGTTTTCTGCACTCACTTCAAACAGTATCTTTGTTTAATTGAGAACCAGAGTTACTTAAATACTTGGCACAAGGGATAGAATTGTTCTGTGATTGACCTTTTCCTTAACATCTTTTGCACCCTATCTCACAGGACCCGATTTTCTTGGACAATTTAGGATAACAACTGAGAATTGGAGGAAGGATTCTACTCAATTGCAAATGAGCAATTTAAATTAAGCATTTACTGAATAGCAGTATATTCAGTGTTGCAAGGGGTAAAAACATGAACAGGCTATTTCTCTTAGTTGACAATGTCAGTGGGTCGTTAGACTGTGGTTAGATCTACCACAATATCTGTTATCCACCATCTCCCATCCCAAATAAGCATACAATCTTAAGGAAAGCACTATATCTAGCATTTAAAAGTACTTTACACACATATCCTATTAGGAGCGTTCTATCTCTACCTCATACGCCTAACAAGATTGCCACCTCTAAGGCTCATCTATCTTGGCTCCTCTACTCAAGAAATTTAGAGTTTGGTAAGAGAGAAAAAGCAAGTGTACACACACACACACACACACACACACACACACACACACACCCTTTGATATAAAAAAATATAATACAGACTGTTTTTTTCTACTTTTCTCGTTTTCTAACCGTCATTTGGGTGTGTTTCTTCTGAACCTCTTCTTTGTTCTCTATATCCTTTTTAATCATGAGATTTTGGTAAAATCTATTTTCTTAGAACTTATGTGTTAAATTACAATGATGTATGTTTTGGCCAATCTATTTTTAAAACCTGGATTCTTCCAAGCAATGTCACCCTCAAGATGAAAAAGCATTATGTTCTAGACTTTGACTCCAATCTTTGTCCTCTCTCACTGGGTCTGAGTTATGACAATAAAGTCATGATATATGACACAATTTCTCTTTAGTACTCTAGTGCATACACTTTGAATCATCAAGATGAGTTGACCAACTCTCTTCATTTACTTTCTCCGGTAGTTTTATTCTTCTAGGATCACAATTACTAGTTTAAGCACTCCCTTTCTTATTTTATTTTTTAAATGAAAAATGATTGACTTTCTGATGTGCATTTCTGTGAGTTTTAACACATGTATGAATTCATATAACCATTCCCACAATCAGCATGCAGAATAATTTCATCACACTCATTATTTTAAATTGTTTCTTTTCTTATTGTTGGGTTTTGAGAGTTTCTTATATATTCTGCACAAATATACTTCATTTGACGTATGATTTACAAGTATTTTCTTCCAGCTTTTACTTTATCTTTTCATTATCTTAATAGTATCTTTTGCCAGGCAAAACTTTTTATTTTGATGAACCCCAACCTATCAGTTTTTCTTTCTGTTATAGATCATGTTTTTAGTGTTAACTCTAAAAATTCTTTGCTTAACTCTAGGTCACAATGATTTTCTCCTAAAAATTTTATAATTTTATGTGTTACACATATCTTCAATTCAAGTTAATTTGGACATACTATTACTGTACATGTCAAAGATATTTATCTGTTGATCATCATTCCTCACTTTGTATATTTGTTCTGTATTTGTTAATCTTTTATTATGAATTTCACATGAACAATTTCATTTGATCCTCACAACAAGCCTGTAAGTTTGAGTAGATGTAAGAACTAAGGTTCAAGGAAGGGAAAGGAAAGGAAAGTGAAGTCGCTCAGTCATGTCTGACTCTTTGTGACCCCATGGACTGTAGCCTACCAAGCCCCTCCATCCGTGGGATTTTTCAGGCAAGGGTACTGGAGTGTGTTGCCATTTCCTTCTCCAGGGGATCTTCCCAACCCAGGGATCGAACCCAGGTCTCCCACATTGCAGGCATACACTTTGCCATCTGAGCCACCAGGGAAGCAAGGTTCAAGGAGTCCATGCTTATCACAGAAATGAGGAGAGCTCTGATCTCCCAGTTCCCAGGTGAGTTCTTTATACCATGAGGTGGTATCCTTTTAGCTTACTCTGATTCAGTTTCTTTTATATTTCCATCTTGATGGTAGCAGTCTTGTGTGAAAATATACAGGAGTAATATATTTAGGCCATAACAGAGATTTAATTAACTCCTGAGGAATCTGAGCTAAGAGAATATCACACATATTTCCATCTCTCTGCTTTTTAGGAAGCTCTTCCTTTTACCTGACATAACTTTCCTTACAACTCTATAGTCAAAGATCTATTCAATCTCTATGGCCTGTATAAAACGGTTCCCATCATTACTACCAGCATTTAGTGAGAACAATGACTAACGGCCAGTGTTAGGGAAGGGATTCATGTTCCAGCCTTTCTTAGTTCCACTCAGCTGCAGGTTCTCACTTAATTTAACAGTTACTCTATTTCAAATGTTTTGCTAAGGCTAGCAAATAAAGGGAGAATAAGAGATATCTCTGTATCTCTCAAGTCTAGTAAAAGAGACAAGCCATGTTATTGCTTTGGAAAATATTTGCAAATATTTACTGTCTGCTCATCATGTGCAATGCACTGTGTTAAACCCACAATATGGATAAATCTATAAAGTAGTAAAATGATTATACTCACTTGACAAATGAAGAGACAAAACTCTCTAGAGAGGTTAAATAACTTATTCAAGGTCACACCATATGGTAAGTAGAGATGCCAGGATTTGAACCCAGATGCCTAAATATTAAGTGATTAGAATTCAGATTTCCTAATGATACACTGGGCTTCCCTGGTGGCTCAGCAGGAAATAGTTCACCTGCTAGTGTAGGAGACACAGATTTGATTCCTGGATCAGGAAGATCCCCTGGAGAAGAAAATGGCAACCCACTCCAGGATTCTTGCCTGAGAAATCAAATGGACAGAGGAGCCTGGTAGGCTACAGTTCATAGGGTTGGAATGAGTTGGACATGACTTAGTGACAAAACAACAAATGATACACTGACTTCTCTCCATTACTGCTTCTTTAAAGTTAATTAAACTTCATTCTATTTTTGTTTAAACAGATTCATCCTTCTTGATACTCTGCAGTTAAGTCACTAAGAGCTCCTTAAAGAAGATTTAACGTGTCCAAACTGATCCTCCTGTCCATCAAAATCAAGCTGTTTCTTTTGTTCTTTCTCATCTCAGTTAATGACAACACCATTCCTCCAATTGCTCATACCTCTTTTTTCCCCTCATATCTCACTTTCATCTGTCAGCCAATTCTGTTGTCTATACATTTATACTAGGTCAAAATTTGACAGGTCCTCACCATTCACACTATTTACCTGATCCAGGTCATCGTCATGCATGTTAAGTTGCTTTCGTTGTGTCCAACTCTTTGAGACCCCATGGACACTAGCCCGCCAGGCTCCTCTGTCCATGGGATTCTCCAGGCAAGAATACTGGAGTGGGTTGCCATGCCCTCCTCTGGGGATCTTCCCCACCCAGAATGGAACTCACGTCTCCTGCGGTTCCTGCATTGCAGGCAGATTCTCTACCACTGAGCTATAACAGGGAAGCCCCAGGTCATCGTCACCTCTCACCAATTTGCAATCCCAGCTCTAAAATCTTAAGCAAAATGAGTCCACCTGAATTGAGACATAATTTCAAAATGAAATATATCTCAAAAGAACAGTTACTGGCACTTTAATATATTCATTCCACTTTGTAATATTAGCTAAAATTGGCTCTTTCTTACTCCCTTATATCTGACTGCTACTTAATCTTGAAAATGACTGGTTTATCCACAAATGATATATACAGCAATTATTTATGACTATTTTTGCTCCTTCAAGAGCACAGAAACAGATTCTATTGTTGCGTCACACCTGTATATATTTTTTAATTACACATTTCAGTGAATGTCTAAAGACCTATATGTTAGGAAAACTGTGATCTAACTTGGGGTCAAGTAAAATGTCAAGCTTCGTCTCTGGAAGCTCTGGGCCAATGTTTTCTGTAACCCCAAGGAAATGTATCCAAACCATTTAATTTAATAACCTCCAAGTAAGTTCACTTTAGAGAGTTAAATCACAAACCGGTGCTGATTTTAAATGAATTCATGTTGACTCTAATTATTAGAAATCCTCAGTCTACTTCTACACTTTTCAGCTGTAAAGCACTTTGCCATTTACAATTTCTCCCCACAAAATGTGGTGGTAGTTAATGCTGTCCTCTATACAGTCCCAGGTCTCCTCCACAGTAGGCTTTCGCTGTGGTTGGATAGGGCCATGTGAATAGCTCAGGTCAATGAACTAGGAACTGAAGTGATATGTGTCAGTTCCAAGCAGATGATATAATTGCTTCTAGACCCTTCTTTCCATCTGTATCTGGGTATTAACAATGTTTGAGATGATGGCTATTGTGTCATTCTGGGTTCCTAAGAGATAGCAAGCTAAACCCTAACTGACTTGTTATAGTTTTTTATTTTGAACAAGAAATAAAATTTTGTTGCTTAGATCACTGAGATTTTTATCTTGTTTCCACAGCATAACATGGCCTAACCTGACTGATACATATGTTATTTTATATGATTCCTATGTGTTATCATATACATATACACATATATTAAATATACATGTATACATATATAAACATATATGACCTCATATGATTTTCATAACAACCTATAAAGTAGGAAGCTCAGGTTAAGTTGTTTCCCTCGTATATAGATAAGGATACTGAGGCTCACAGAGGTAAATACTTTGCCCTAGGTGCACAGAATTAATGAGAAAACTAGGAGTAAAAATTGGATTGACTGACTTCACATCTCTGCTCTTTTAAAAAGATATAATTCTAAACACAGAGTCTTCTAATTCTTGACAGAAACACTTTCAACTTGAAAATTTTCAAAGTGGAACATTATGTGTCAATTTATATTAAAAATATCATGATTCACCACAATATTTCTTGTTATCCCTTATCTGTGATCATTTACCTCAGTCTTTTAGTTGATCAGAGTAGTCATGAGATAATACAGGTAGGTTATAAATGTCACTTTTTAAAGTATACTTTGAGCTAAAGACATGTTTGCATAAACTCTTTAAAAAGTGTTTGTTTATACAAAGTAGAGCCTTGACAATACTAAGCTTGTATTCAGAGTATAGCCCTGTGACAGTGTTACATTTTGAAGCTCCATTCTCTTGAATGGGGAAACCATACACCAGTTCATTCCTTTCAGGAAAATGTACCTTAAGATATTTCTCAAAGCAAGAAAAGCAAATGGTTTATACTGAGGTAAATTGGTTAAAACAACATCAACAATTACAAAAACCTTACCTACTGTCTAGGATTTGGTGTATGAACAGAACTGAAAAAAATTTTCAGGCCTGGATCTTTCAGTAACCCTTGTTTCTGAAAGCCTACACCCTGTAAAACTATTCTGGAGCAATTATTAACCACACAATGAGCCCGCGAGACAGCAGATGCTAGGCTCTCCTTTCCCTCCCTTTTTACCTCCTCAGTCAAACATATTTGTAGAGTACATATTTATCTACTTAAAAAAAGAAGAAAAAAACCCTGTTCCCTCCCTTCTAACAGGAAGTAAGCAGGACTTCTCCTCATAGGCTATAAAAATATTGACAGTAGATAATGGGCCTGTATAAGATACTGGTGGGAAGTGAGTTAATAATCACAGGATAGAACTGCAAGGAGCTTCAGATGCTGCCTAAAACCAGGATGGCAATGAATACTGTTTTTGTTAATAACTAGCTGGTGACAGAACACGCTTTCAACCTGGTTTTACTGGAACTGGAAAACACAATGCCAGAGAGATATATAGTAATAAGATATACCTATCTTATTTATATCCATGAATCATTTTCCACAAATATAAGAAAGAAGCATCATCTCTATGGAAAAAAAAAGCATTTGATAAATTTATGTAAATTAAAATGTGATTAACAGTAATTAGGACTATTGGAGGATAAAACACTCTCTTTTTAAGCACTGCAAGAAAGGAAATTAATTTAGCCAAGCAATATTACCTAATTTATTGAACTATCTGGGGAATTTTCTCTTTTAAAAATATTGTTGTTTAGTCGCTAAGTCACGTCGAACTCTTTTGTGACCCCATGCACTGTAGCCCGCCAGGCTCCTCTGTCCATGGGATTTCCCAGGCAAGAAAACTGGAGTGGGTAGCTATTTGCTTCTCCAGGGGATCTTCCTGACCCAGGGATCAAACCCACTTCTCCCGCATTGGCCGGCAGGTTCTTTACCACTGAGCTTAGTTCAATATTCTTACAAGCATTAGATGTTAGAACTTTTCAGAAACGTAAGAAGTTTTCACATAGCCTAGGAATATCAAGGTAATCTTCCACAAAGTCATAGTTCTTTTAGGGAGATCAAGGGATGTTCCATAACATAGATGATCTACATTTCCTTAGAAATTAAACTTTCAAAGGAGCCAGTCACACTCTGAAAATATCAGTTTTATCCTTCTCCTGAAGCATAAATTTTTACTGCCCTTCTGTATAAAGCAAACTGGAAAGATATGATGCATCATTTTCTGTAATGATTAACCCCCTACTTGCCAGCTGTCCTGGTGAATACCTCTAGACTTGAGCAGACATTAAGCAACTTCAAGTCCTACAGGTGCAAATCCCTTCTGCAAGTTTGCAGTAGTGTGTGTGCTCTATCTCCCTCCCTCTCTCTTCTGATTTCTATAAATATTATTATTTTAACCAAATGTCTTAAGTATTCATTCTTATCTTTCTTACGGTGTAAATTTAGAAATTATGTAAATCTTCTGCTATCTGTTAAACATCTAATGGTGAAACCATCTGTTAGAGATGAAACGAGTTTACTGCTGAAAAATTCAGGAGGACCCAGTGAAAGGATCAATTACCGTGGTAAACTTCAGGACAGAATTCTGAATGGCTCATCTCATTTCCTCTTTTGTTCTTTATAAGTGTCCTGCAAACCTGTTAACAAGCCTGATGGACCAAAAACTCTCATTGAGTGAAGAGAGTCTTTGGGAGAATTTCATTTACTGCCTAGGCGAAAATAAATTGAAAAGAGTACCCAAAGCGGGGGGCGAGGGGAACAGAAAGAACTGAGGATTCTTTTTAGAGAGAAATCATCCTGAAAACTGTAGTATTGCTTAGTGGCTATTTGGTATTAAAAGTACCTCCAAGGTCTCTAGATTGCAGTCAAGGTGAATTTGAAAAAGGTGTTCCTTGAACCCGAGTCCCAAAGGCTGGCGGAGGAGGGATCGTTCCCAAAGACATGTTGATGAGCTCAGATGCTAACGATAACGCAAGTATTAAATGAAGGTTACTATAGCAAGGTGCCTGCCCCGGGGAAGAATTCTGACCGCAAAAGAAATAGAGATCTCTGACTCTTGATCAAACAGATGGGCTGATGCTGACCTGCATCAGTGATCCCGAGTTGATTTAACCGAGATTAGGAGGCGAAGTCGACAGCGCAGCCAACGAAACACTGCTGGGTACTTTTGTCTGGAGAGAGGGGGGAGGGGGAAAGAAAACCCTGGGAGAGAAAACCTTCAGGGCAGGTCACAGCGACAGGAGATCTGGTTTCCCCAGCTCTGCCCACCCACACCTCCCACCTCTGCTCCCTTCCCGGGCCAGAGTTCAGGGCCGGTGCCGGGAGCTACTCCTACAGGAGGCGCTGCAGAGTTTTCCATCTTTGCAAGATGTTTACTTGCTCCTGCCCTGCCGCTGGGAGGTGGCGGAGCGGTCTTGCTCGCCAGGCAGCGAAGAGTTTGCTCAGGGCTGGCCCTGACCGTGGGAGGCGAGAGACCAAGAGGGAAAATCAGAGGCATGGAGAGCCGTGAGGTTAGGGCGCCTAACCTCACTAGCTAAGAAGGATCAGTGCCGGCGACCAAAGATCGAGGGCGTAGGGGATGGAAGAAAAAAGTGGAACAGGAACTTAATGATGACTTAAGGGTTGCGGGAGCGCAGATTGAAAGAGACGTGGCTACTGAAAGTAGAAAATGAGTGTGGAGCCCGCGAGAGTTCATAAAAAGGAAGGGAAGACTGGGAGTGGAAGGGAAAGAGGCTCTAGAAAACGCAAGTAGCGAGGGAAAGTCGGGGAAAGAGGCTGGTTGGGCGCGCCGGCCTTCCTGGGATCGCGCGGTGTGGCCCGGGAGGCTGCCGCGCATCTTCAGGTCCCCACCGCACCCGGTCAGCGCGGGAAGCCGCTTTCCAAAACCGACCTCGGGTGTCGATCGTTCCAGATAAAGCACAGACAGGCATATTGGGGGTCTCTGAGCTCGGCTGCACAGGTGCCTAAGACCTTGCCCTCACTTTAGGGGCTCAGGCAGGGCTCACGAAGAGAGCTTCCAAAATAGTTAACGACAGCGCTTAAGAGGACCATAGGCACACAGGTGGGAGCACTCACCCCAGCCTGGGGAGTTCAAGGGTTAGGACAAAAGTCAAAAATAGGAGGGAAGAACCTGTCAGGCCTTGTAGAAGTTTTCAAGGCAGAAGGAGGTTCTGGTGTCGGCTGCAATCACTTTGATGAGTCCATGTAATTCAAAGAGAAAGCTCTGTGGCCGGCAGAGCACTCCGAGGCTCGCGTGACCTTGACTCGCATGTGTTTCCTCCGTGGGCACTATATGTCCGCCACTGGGATGGTGGCAAAGTCAAAGTAGACGTGGCTGCCTACGCTCAAGGGGCTGGCCCTTTTAAAATAGCAGTTTCAGTGGAGTATCTAGAGGGTCTCTTGAGGTCCCAGGAGAAAAGAAAGCAAGATGAATCTTCACTAGACCTTGGAGGATTGGTGAGGCACCCAGAAGAGAGAAGCTCAGAGGTGAAAGCAGGATTTGGGGGACAAGTCCTAGTTAACAAGATGGGTTATTTTCTTCTTTATTTCCTAAGAGAGTGAGGGTGCAGAGGGGCCCACCAAAAGGCACCTACATATAAAATGCCTGGCACCTGGGAAACTGCTCCAGAGACTCTCCCAAATGGACCAACCTCCCCTTCCACAGCCCTGAAGGAGGCCTGGACTCCCTCATTAATAGAGTCTTTGGCTGAGCAACCATGCCTCCTTGCCCCACCCTCCAGTCCTTGAACATATGAGAAAATGCTGAAACAGGGCCAGTAGCCTTGGTTTGAGTAGGCCAGGCCTCTCTTTGCTGACAGCAAAACGGACACACTGGAGGGACAAGGACAGACACATACGACAAAATGCTGGGAAAGTAGCCCCCTAGCCTACGGTGAATTCCTTAGGGTCATTTTGAGAGCAATGCTAAGTAGGAAAGAGGCTTTGTCACAGCTTTGAACTCCCTTTCTGGAAATAGGAGGTATAGAGACAGTCCAAAATAGCAGGGGAAGTTTGGCCAGGTGGGTCACATGTACAATCATAAGGGACAGGTTAAGAGGCAGCCTGGGTTTAAGTCTTGGCAAAAAGGGCTCTGGACTAAATTCTCAGGTGCTGTCCTGGGATGCAGATAGGAAGGCGCAATGAGGGAAACTATATAGGTAAGATGGCACGTACAAAGTTTATTTCTTGGTTCTAACGTGTGACCCATTTAACTGCTTGCAAACTTTCCTTTTATGATTAGAAATGTTTTCTGCATTTCAAACACCTCTACGCTCCACTTCACTCCTTATGTAAGGGGGGCAGGTTGTGAAAGCACTTAGGTCACAGGCAATATAGAAGAGCTTGCTTTAAACCAATTAATTGCTATTTTTTAGTCTCTAAGTTGTGTCTGACTCTTTTGTGACCCCATGGACTGTAGCCTGCAAGGCTCCTCTGTCCATGAGATTTCTCAGGCAAGAATACCAATACCGGGATGGGTTACCATCTCTTTCTCCAGGGGATCTTCCTAACCCAGAGGCTGAACCCACATTTCCTTCATGTCCTACATTGGCAGTTGGATTCTTTACTGCTGAGACATCTAGGAAGTCCAAAACCAATGAATAAAGATTTATAAAAGGGAGTACTGATTTTTGATATGTAGAGAACAGAACTTTTCAAAACAAAGAGATGTTTTTTCAGATACTGAATCAGTCAGGCAATGGTAAATGTTTACCTTGAGGAAGGTTTAAGGGGAAAAAGCCAATAGCTCAGAAGACTAGGGAAATAAAAAATGTATGCTATCATTGAATGTATCCACAGTTACAAGTGTAGCAGGTTAATTTATTTCACCCTCCAAGAGAAACAATAAAAATTGTAGCCCCATTTTCTTCCCATCCTACATAAAGTGACAATTTTCTGAAATGACTTGCTTTGGGCCATTATTCTTTAGGACACACTTTCATATAACATTCTTTGTCTCATTCCCTAACCTACATGTGTATTTAGTATTTGGATGGATTTTTCCAGGTGAGAACATAAATGAATTTCTATACAGAATAAGAGCACTTGTGTATAGTATCAGTTGAATCAGAGGAGCAAAGTTGGTATTCTAAATGAAAAATTATTCTAGACAGTTATCTCTTAAATCTGTCACCTCATATTGGAGGCTGATCCATGATCATCTCCCAGAAAATTATCTCTCTGGAGCAAATGTAAAGTGGAAGAGTTTAGGAATCTCTATTATCATCACCAGCAAGATTGACCAAGAAAAGGAGGAGCAGGTGTAAGGTGACTGGCTGAAAATATGCACCTGAGGCAGCTGAAAGGTGGCAGGAAGAACTCTGATCCTAGACTCAGAGACCCCTGTGATCATGGTCTCTGCAGTGCTGAGGCTATGTTACTTTCAGCAGGCCATTTAATCTCTCTCAGAGCCTCAGTTCTTCTGGTATGAATTTCTGACTACACTCTCACTAACCACTTCATAAGAAACAAAATAAAGGTATCCTCAGTTCAAAAGGAAGAGACTGGCATTGTGGTTGATTTGAAGATTAGCACTGAGGGTTTCAAACCACTCAGAATCTCTACTGTTTTTGAAGGAAAACAATGAAGGCTATGAGCAGGGTACCCTTGTAACTGTGGGTGAAATAGTTTGATGGCTAACATAAGACTCCAAAGGTGGGTGACCAATTTGGAGCAAGAATGCTACTCTCACCTACAGTTCCACAAAGTTTCTTTCCCATGTTTTACTCTGAGATCCCACCAAGTTCTAAGTTCTGTAAATTGCAGAGGCTCGATTTTTTTGTGTTTGTTTCTCTCAGGCTGGTGAACCCCAGTACTACTCTACCATCAGCACCCAGGAAGTACTCATTCATTGAGTAAAAGGAGGAGAAGATGAGGGAATATGAATAAGAGAGAGTGGGGCAAGAGTTTGGAAAGAATAAGAGAGGTAGTCACCAAAGGAAGTCTTGCACTTCATGAGGTCATTGCCTCCTAAATAACAAAACCACTTTTCTCTTTATTCTTGGAATATCAACACAAGAGAACAACTACTTTTTCACTCAGGTTATAGGTGGGTGACCCTTCCATCAAAGTCAGTGGTCCTCTAAATGCATACTGAGTTATTACAGAGTGATGCAACTTCATTTAATGACCTTAAAGGCATCATGACAACTTGACTCTATCTCCCTACTTCTCTTAGGGTTTGTGTAGCTTAAGAAGATTCTTGCTCCCTGCTTTTCACAAGCATTCACTGGTTGTGATTTTGGCTTCGCTAATGGAGACAGGGGGCAAAGGTCATACACCTCCTGGACTGATGCCCTTATGCTGCCAAAGGCAGCTGGTATTGCTTTAGAGTTGAAGTACCTCAGGTCTGGAGCATATTGTCCTGGCCTCATAGGCTGAAAGCATCAACGAAGTCAGGTTCACGGGCTTCAATAATCTAAGCTGTATTCTCCTCTCTTCTTGGAAAAATGAGTGTTATAAAAAAAAAAAAAAAAAAAAAAGCAAAAGAGGGTTACTATGGCCAGTATCCTTTTCTGTCCATTTCCATAGGCAATGTCAGTAAGAAGTCTACCATAGACTCCTGTAGGTTGGTGCTTTTCATGGTGTGGTCCTTGGCTCCATTTGGATCAGATTCAGCTGGGAATGCTGTAGGAAGCTTCCTGGAGTTATTCTTTGACCTACCAAATCAATGTGTTTTGGGTTATAAGAAATTTTAAGAAAAGAAATCCTGTATATTTTTGTTAGGTTGTTGTTATCAAAAGTGAAAAGAACTGAACTTCTACTTTCCTGGTCAACAGGTGGCCCTGTTTTCAGATCTCTCTTAGTTTTGTGGCATTTAAGACACAAAGACCAAAAATGATGCCTACTCCTTCCTCAAATTCTACCTCACCCCCAGGTTAAGGACCCCTCCCAATCCTAGTCCTTCCCCCACCAACATTCCAAGGCTAAGTGTCTGTCTATAAGGGCAGGAAGGCAACACGGATTGTGAGGAAAGGCCTCTGAAAGAGACAAATAAGTGGGCTAGTGGCTCTGAAGAACGACTACATCTGCTGTCTTGGAAATCCCAAGACAGCCACCTAAGACCTACCTCACACCTTCCAGCCTCATCCTGACAAGTAGCTGGGCCTGGTGAGCCCCG
Organism: Muntiacus reevesi; assembly: GCF_963930625.1. Classification (NCBI taxonomy): domain Eukaryota; kingdom Metazoa; phylum Chordata; class Mammalia; order Artiodactyla; family Cervidae; genus Muntiacus; species Muntiacus reevesi. The sequence goes on from NC_089264.1 coordinate 29,446,207, forward strand.
CATTAGAACACTATTTCCTTTATTAGGTCACTTAACTCTTCAGTCGGGCTTCCTGGGTGGCTCAGATGGTAAAGAACCTGCCTGCAACGTAGGAGACCCAGGTTCGATCCCTGGATCAGGACGATACCCTGGAGGAGGGCATGGCAACCCACTCTAGGGTTCTTGCCTGGTGAATTCCATGCATAGAGGAGCCCGGTGGAATACAGTTCATGGGGTCGCAAGGAGTTGGACAGGACTGAATTTAGCAGAATTGTTAAAGCTAAGAACAAAACCAAAATCCTGTATTGGAGAGAGCCTTGTTTTTCATGTCTTTGGAGGAATTTTCTGGTTTCCCTGGAGAACAGCAAGAACCTGCCTCATGGGCCTGAGTTCCTTCAGACTAGGCAGCAAAACCTCTTCTATTTCTCCCTTGGTTTAGGAAGCAGGACTGAAATAGGAAATGGGTTGTAGAGAGGCCTCAAATCTTGGTACCACAGTGCTCAGTTCTGTTTTTCTTAAGGCGCTGCAAGAAAGGAAGTCATGGATTTGCGTCTGGGCCTTATTGTGAGAGACAGTGACCGTGCACTCTTTCCAATCAAAGCTTGACCTCCAAGGACCGTAACAGCATCCGTATATCCAGAGAAGAGAGTTTTAAGCATAAGGGAGGGACTGAAGAACTGTGTCTTTGATTGGAAAAGGTGAACGCATCTTGCCCCGCAAGGCCGGGCCGGGCAGTGGCGGAGCGCGTCTGCGAGGCCCTCGGCGCGGGGCCGCCTCACCGCTTCAGGTGCCTCCGGCCCCAGCCCGGCTCTTCGCGGACGACCCCGCAGCTCGCCCGCCGCCGCCGCGGCCCCCAGCGTCCCCTCCCCTTGGCATTGCTTGGCTTTCCCTTGCCGCGGCCTCTTTCCTCGCCGGGCCGGTTGCCGGGAGGTGCAGTGGGCAGTGGCGGCTCCCGCTGCGAAGCTGGGGGAGGAGAGGGGCCCGGGCCTGGCGCGGGAGGCGGCGAGAGACGCCCGCTTCTGTGAGCGCGGCCGGCGGGGGGCCGCGGGAGGCTGCGGCCGCGGAGGAGGCCGGGGTGGAGGAGGCCGGGGAGGGCCGACGACGGTGTTAAATGTGGCCGCGCTGCTCCCCGGGGAGCTGCCTGAAAGGCGAGTGCGCTCACCAGCTGACGGCGCGTGCTCCGCTCCAGACGCCCGGCACCGCGGCCAGGAGCGCTGCCAGCCCCTCTATTGTCAGCCGCTCTCTAATTAAGAAACACTCACATTACGGCAAGCCACCCCCACGCTTCTCGGTTCCTGTCCTTTTCTTTATCTCCCCCCGAAGTCTCTCCTCCCCGGACTAGCCCCTGCGTCCCAGGATTTAACCCATTCTCCGCTCCGTTGGCCTTTTCTGGTTCGTGGCCTAGCAGAAGAGCCGGGACCTCCGTGGTCTGCGGTTCTCTCGGGGACTCTGCTCCGCCTGGGGTGAGGGTGGCTGGTGAGAGTTATGTCAGAAAACAGAGGAAAACGTCACCTTTATTATAGCTAGCCCCCCTCCCCGCCATCTCTCACCCCTTCACCCAACACCAACTGCAATCGGTTCAACTACTAGAGGTCGTGTTTAACTCTCACCAGGACTTGCTGGTTTTTCCAGATTGCGGTTGACAAATCTAGATTGCCTTTGCCAAATGGGTTTGCTGCTTTTGGTTTCCATCTCCAAGTGGGCTCTGGAACTGCCAAGGGGAAGTTGATCATGTCTTTCTTGAACTTTCAAATGAACAGAGGAGAGAAGTAATTGTAAGATATCCTTTCAATGAAAGACTGCTTATTTGGTTCAGGTTTAAATCTCTAAAATCAATAGAAAGGCCTAAGCAAAGCATTGGTCCTACTTTAGTTAAGATTAAGGAAATTAACTACCCCACATTTTTTTCTGGTCAAGCTGGACCCCTAGTTAGCAAAGTACAGTGGAGTCGTGTTTAAACCTGCCCCCGGCCAAAAAGAAACTTCTTCAGCTTTCTGTGAAATCAAATAAGTCCCACAAAGTGTGGTGAGCCAAAGTCCTCCACAAGTAAAAGTGGTGGTGGGGTGGAAGACAGAATGTAAGATAAAATACAAAGCAAGCTGTTTAAAGCATATAAAACTCTAGAAAGCAGGGGCAGCGTCGCAAAAGACTAACCCGATTTATCTATCTTCATTTCTTTAAGAAATGCTGCCTCTTTGTTTGTTTGGGTGATATTAAGCATGTCTAACTTGCACACATAGTTGATTCCTTTGCTAGTATCTTGGATACTTGGATCTGACTTTGGAAGGTAGAAGCTAATTGCTAATAATGGAGAGAAAGGAACCAGTCAGCATGGCAGGAGTGGTCTGGCATATGGGGAATGAGCACTCAGAAATACTCAATATTCAAGTTTCCAAAATATTAATGAGATTATAGCAACCTGCAGCTATATGTTACAGCTTGTTAATGGAGTGTAAGAGAGCGAGCTGCCAAACGTTTGTTATGCAAACTCCATAGCAGAACCTTAAAATGGAAATGTGATTGGACATCTCTTTCAAAGAAATGCCAGCGTTAAAAGAAAGAAATAGAATGAAGGAAAGAAAAGAGGTTGAAGTCCTCATTTTAACTTTGAGCACTTAATTTATCGCAAAGTAAGTTGGCTTTTTTATGCATCTCTTGATGGGTCAGAAGAATTCATCCTCACTTTTCAATCAGTATGATATAGAATTTCCAATCTGATATTCTGTATGGCTATTCTTGAGAGAAGAAATGGAAAGTGACTCCACTGAATGAAGCTGGCATTTTCTCCACTTCATATATAATGCCACTAACATTTAAAAGTATAAATATCTATCATTGCGGTACAAGGGGCAGTGGGTGGGGATCCCTGAACATTTACATAGCTGTAGCGCCTATCCATCTATTTTCTTAGAGAAAATCTGTGGGCACATTGACATAGTGGATGGGAGTAGAAAGCTCCAGTTCTGAATATTGACATTTTTTAGCTGTGTAATTTTGGGACAAGTCAGGGACAATAGTTTCCTCATTTATAAATGATCTGGAGGAAGATGTTCCTGGTATCATTTCTGTTGAAATTTCTAGGAGTCCATAAGAAGAAAAGAAATAACTTTTAAGAGTCTTTTAACTCTGGTTAACACCAAAGGAGCATAAATAACTTTGGAAAATGAAATACAGATTGTTTTCTTTGAGGAAAAACCCTGCAGCTTTATTTTTTCTTAGTCTTGTCCTTCCCCTACTGGTTCATAACGGATAAAACAATTCTAGGTCCTCTTCTCTCTCCATCCACACCTGCGTGCAAACAAACCAAGCCGAACAACTGTAAAAATATGTGTATGTTCATCCTGCAAGTCTGCTGGCTGTCTATGCCTGTTGAGTCTGCTGATGGAGAACGAAATGGAAATGTGTTAGAAGCAATCGCTTGATTTATTCAACAGTCCGAAGATTCCTGATGTTTATCAGGGAGCACAGCAAACTCATTGGGTGCAAAAGGTTATCTAAGGGTCAGGTGCATTGTTTCTGCCTCTGGAAAGTGTCACGAGCCACCACTTTCTCTGAGAGCTGGCGGGTCTTTGACTTCCCTCGATCGTCAGCTTCAGGCGAAAGCCATGGATCCCTAGGTGGCCAGTTAATAGTTTGTTCCTCGATTCGCTACTCAAGACCAGAACGTCGTTCCCTCCCGCAAACCCAGTTTGTGGTGCTCTCCTTTTTTCAAGGTTCTGGCGGGAAGAAGAGAATTCAGGAGCAATTAAACTAACCTTCTCTCACTTCCCCCCTTCCTCCAGACCGCTTCCCTGTTGTTGCAATTTATCTCAATGTAGACACAAAATACAAAGGATTTGGCTTAAAATCAATCTCTCCAACCCAGCAGAGTTTAGCCAGTGGAAATTCACCCAATCTTTAATAAATGGTTTTACTCTCACGTTTGCCAAGAACATTTTAAAAAGTCTGCTTTCTACACACATACTTCATATTAGCTTTTTCTAAATCTATGAACCTGAGACCCAGGATATATTTTCCCTGAGAATGGTGAGGTGAGAGTGAGTGCACTGTTTAGTTTCTGCCACTGACTAAAAAATGTAGTTAAACATTTTCTACATAGGCGTTAATTTAGAAGGACAAGATTAAAGCAAACATCATCTTCACTGGAAGAAGTGGAATAGTTTGGAAAGAAAAATGTGAGTGTGACACAACCGTTTCCTAGGATGACTGCAGGTTTCTATTTTTTGAATCAATGAGCCCCAATACCCTTTTCCCGTCAAGTTCTTTTCCATTGTTCTCTTTTCCTCTCAGTGGCTTCCCCACTCCCCCCACCCCGCCCCTGCCCCCCACAAAGAAGAGAGAATGAGTGAGCAGGAGGGAGGAAGGAGAGAAAGCTTGGGTTGTGTATTTGAACTTCGGAGCGGGCGGGAAAGCTTTTAATATGGCTAAAGTTTTTGTGAAGTGAAATAGCTAATCCTGGTAAAGTTCACTACTGGCTAGATCCTAGGAGACCTCAGACTCCTTGCAGAGGTTGTTGGGAATGGGAATAAGGAGCACAGAAAGATCCTGGGAAGATTCTAGAAGCAAAATTGTATTGAAAATTTGGGAAAGATTTTATCTCACCATTTAATTATTGACCCAATCGCTTTTCTGTATTGGATTTCTGGTACTACTTGATGCTACAAAGTTTATAATGGAATTTTTCTTCAAAACTCATGGTTCACATAGACTTGCATTTAATAGAAGACAGTTCAAACATTCAAGGTCATTTTAAACTGTTTTTCATGCTTATATTAGAATGAAATAAGTAACTGACAAGTGAAAGTTATTTTCACGTTTATTTTTATCATTTTGCAAAAGGAATACATAAAACAATGGCAGTTGGCTTTGTTGAATTAAAATAAAATGATCTCGAGTAGAAAAACGTAAAAAAAAATGAATCAAGATAAGTAGAAATGGTAGCAAACACTCAATAATAAATACGTCTTCTGATATTAAAGCAAAATAAAATTGACCAAATGCTTTTGACACTACTGGATGCAGGTTATTTATTTATTTTTTAAAAACAAACATTTGTAAAGAGCATAAGGATTATAAGTGGCCGTATTTAAAAAAACAAAAACAAAACTGGTCTGCAATTGGCAGTTGAGTTTGTCCCAGAGCCGCAATAGTGGCGGCTGATAAAGTGCGTGCGCCAAGGTTCTCGCGGTCCGATATACATACTGGGTATGCTTATGCAATATATAAACCTCAAAGTTCATTGTTTTCCAACAATTCCATAGTCAAAACTTATTCACCTTGGAAGCATTAACTTTGCATTTCACAATGAATTTTGGGAGACAACCTCGGAATACTCACTCTGCCACACGCGAGTGCGCGCAACACACAAGGATGGATGCCCAGGGCATAAAATAAATTAAACACAAACCAGCGACAGAAAAGTAGATTCGACGTTTTAGCAGCGTATTGGCAGCAGAGAACTAGAATAATGTTGCTATGTATGAGTACATATAATTAAACCTTATCTATCTACAGGGGGAGCAGAATGTGGGAGAACAAAACAGAACTTTTAACAGCAAGCATTCACCGAACAATATGGACGATAGGAAGTTTGGAATAGCGGCGGCTTTTGCAAACCATCAAATGTAGCTGCCATCTGAAGCCAAGTCGTTGCTAAACAACGACCATCACTTAGCAAAAATTAAAAGGGTGCGGGGATCTTTTACCGCGGGGCTCTCCGCGCACTGGAAAAGGGTGATTTTGTTTCTGTCTCAGTTTTCCGGGTTTTGGACACCTTCCTAACTTGCCTCATCCGAGTCACTGTAATGGGAATGGGGGGAAAACTCCCCGTCGCTTCTGTGGGACCGGGGGGAAGTTTTGCTACTTTCCTCCTGCACTGGCTGCAGGATGCCCCCAGGCAGCGAAGGCGACAAGTTCTTTTGCGCCATCATCGCCGTCAGGGCGCTGTCCTCGAAAGTCGAGAAGTGCAGAGCTTCCAGCTGCACCGAGTACCCGCCGGCGGAGGCCGGGGCCGAAAAGCGAGTCCGGCAGCTGCCAGGAGGGGTCGGCCGCTGAGCCCCTCCCGAGGCTGGCTGCGTCCCCGCTGCGGTCGTGGTGCCCGCGCCTGCTTCGTAGGGGGCGGCGGCGCGAAGGTGGTGGTGGTCGCTCTTGCAAGATGCTGGCGGCGGCGGCGGCTGGTCTCCGCTGCTGGGGGTTTGAAGCAGCTCGGACAAGGCGTTGATGTAGATCTGGGCCATCTGCAGGGTCTCGTACTTGGACAGCTTCTTGTCGTTGTTGAAGGACGGGATAACGTTGCGAAGCTGGTCGAAGGCGTGATTCAGCCCGTGCATCCTGCGTCGCTCCCTGGCGTTGGCTGCCAGCCGCCTTTGCTTCTGCACCCCGTTCACCTGTTTGCTGGAAGGGGCGCGCTGGCGGCTGCAGCCCAGCTCGTCTACCACCACCCCGCCTTTCAGCTTGCACAGCTGTTCCCGCACTTTCACCGGTCCCGGGCTCTTGCTGCTGCCACTACCGCCGCTCCTTCTCACCAGCTCCCCTCGGGCGTCCGCCTCGTCCCGGGGCGCGGCGGCCTCGGAGGCACCCAGCTCTGGGGAATGGAGCAAGTACTGGGCGGCGCGTGCCGTGCAGATGCCCTGCAAAGTGGGAGCCAGCCAGGCGCGTGGGTCGGTGCTGTCCAGGAGGGACAGTTCGGCCGGGTAGACCGGATGCTCTCTCGCCTGCAGGGTCGCAGGAGGCTGGGGTGGCGGCGGCTGCGGGAGGTGGTGCGGCTGGGGATGGCGATGGTGGTCCCCCAACTCCTTCACCTCGGCCCACTCTTCTGCATGCAGCAGGCGGGACATTGCACTGCAGAGGCTCGGAGGCTCAGGGTCGGAGGAGGCACTGGCAAACAAACTCAACCAAAAAACCCTTCCCGGGTCTCTACTGCAATGTCTTAGTTTTTTTTTTTTTTTCCCCTCCTCGACCCTCCCCCACCCACTCGGAGATCACACACCAGGTCGCGTGCAACGAAGCTTCTCTGGTTGCTGAAGGCGCTGCGCCCCTTTAAAAAGCGGCACGCGCCAGTATGTCTCCCCCCGCTCCTCTCCCAGCCCCCTCCTCGCGCCGGTCGCGTGTCTGCTCAGCCAATGGAGGGCGCGGGCAGGCGCGTGCGAGCAGCCAATCAAAGAGTTTTTACACCGGGAGAAAAGTTCCTGCTAGTGGAGCGCTCGGTCTGCAGCTCCAGGTTTTTTTTCCCCCCCTTCTCTGTTAAGTTCGTAGATTCATATGTTAATTGCGGGTTGTAATTTGACTCCGATGTTGTGTCACCCCGCCAGGGGCTGGGGTGCGTGAGCGGCTGCGGAGCGGACTCTTGGCTGGAGCCCGAGCAGACTCGGGTCAGAAGTGCGCAGCCACCGGGCGGGTGAGCGGCTCCGGACGAGGCTAGACGCGCCTGGGGCGAGGAGGGCTCTCGCGGAAAGGAGAGAAGTCCGTTTGCCCTTTGCTTCTTCACGCTGGGATCGCAGGTCGCACCGTTTGTGCTCACACGTTTAAAATCGCTCATATAGAATATGGCATATGTATGCATGTAATACATACATGTATCTATGTATAAATATACATGTATCCATGTATTCATGGATACATAATTGCTAAATGACGTCCACCATTTAAAATCAATGTTGAAATTAAAAAAAATTGTCACCAAATATGTTTTTCATTTTTCACCTCTCGCTCCAGATCGACATTACTATGTAGTCGCTTTCTTAATGGAAAGTAAAGTTCTGGTACAGTTATAGAATGTACCAAACTCCAAATCTCCACCCCAACCCCAAACCTCTCCGTTCCCCTTTCCCAACACCCTGAGCCCAGATAGGATGGTAATCTGCAGAAAACTCTCCTCAGAGTAGTTTTAGGGCAGGGATATTGTGTCGTTTCAACACCCACAGTAGGACTTCATACTAAATGCAGAGCAAGGGGAGAGGGGTGGCGAAAGAACAGGCTCTTGCGTTCCGGGCAACTCGGGACACCCTCACGGTAAAGAAGCCCGAGTGATCTGACCTGACTCAGGAGCCCCAAGTTTAATACGGCGCGAGGCTTCTCTGGCAAACATCTGGAAAGCACAGCCTAAGTCACTGCACCCCGGACTTAGGGTGTGCTCTCCCCGACGCCCAACCCCAGCCGCGGCCGCCGCCTGGCGGAGCGCTGAAACCCGGGAGGTCCTGGGCGAAGCTCCGAGGCTGTCTCCCAGGTGAACACCACCCTCCCTCCGCGCCTGCAGCTGGGGCCTCGGGTAATCATGCCAAAAAGCCGATCAGAAACGCCCCGGCCCGGCCCCAGGCATGCCCGTGCTGGCGCCCAACCATGCTCCGCTCTCTTCTGCACCTTACCTTCCTCAAGCCAGTGGGACGCAGCCAGCTCGCGCTAGTGCTGTTTTCCACTTTAACGGTGGCTGTCCTCCGTAAAGGAGTTTCGTCCTCTGGAAAAGATGCTGAAGAGAAATGCCGGCAGAGAATGGTCCTTGGAACATGGTTTTGCAATGCCGAGAGAAATGACTGAAAGTTGTTCTCCCTAGTATTCACAGGGACTTGATCTAACCTACCATTTAGAACTCCCTGGACAAAAGAATCTCCGGCACTAGACTGGATTTAGTTTTGAGTGATGGATGGGTAGATAGATCGATTGATCTATCATCTATCTTCTGTAGCTTTATGGAGAGAGAGAGAGAGAGAGAGAGAGAGAGAGAGAGAGAGAGAGAGAGAGAGAGAGAACGTGTGTTTGTGTGTGTGTGCAGTTTCCGGTGAAATATGTTTCTTCTGCTCTGAGAATGAAGAGGAACCTCTTTTTCTTCACTTCTCTCCCCCACCCCCAACACTTGCTTTCCTTCTTTTCCATCAGGTAGGCAGAGGAGTCTAGACGTCTGAGTTGGAGGTGGGAGCATGAAGCCCAGGGATTGGAGCCTGAGTTTCATGAGCTGGGTACCTCTGCAGAGGCTTTCAGTCCTGGGATGTCAAACACTACCTAATATAAGTGTCTGTAGGGGCTGGATAGTGAGTGGCAGAAGCAGCTGAGTATTGCGTGTGGCAGTTTAAGCAGAAAGAGGAGGGCTTTTCTGTGCTGGACAGCTGGATTAGTTAAATGCGTGTACCTGATCAGTCGTGTCCAGCTCTTTGCAACCCCATGGACTGTAGCCCACCAGGCTCCTCTGTCCATTGGATTCTCCAGGCAAGAATACTGGAGTGGATTGCCATTTCCTCCTCCAGGGGATCTTCCCCACCCAGGGATCAAACCCAGGTCTCCTTCAGCTCCTGCACTGGCAGGTGGGTTCTTTACCACTGGGCCACCTGGGAAGCCTGATCAGCTAAATATGGAAGGACTAATAAAAAAAGTAAGCCTTTGAGGAAAATAGGAGTAAGGTTTCTCACTGTCAGAGAAGGGAATTACAAATATGGACATGGACAAAGCTGTAGTGTTGAATTTGAATTGGAAATTTTGATATGAATTTATGGTTTTCAATATGTATAAATAGATGATGTAGGAATAGAATACATATAAATGTGGAGTGTATGTGCATTCATATATATATTCCCTAGTTTTTTTCATTCTCAGGGATTGCTTGGGATCAGCAATGAGCATATCTAGCTATCAGATTTTACTTTCCAAAAAAATTGCCCACTAAACAGACCAAGGTTCTTGGAAAAATGAACTAATTCCAGGGATGGTAACAATGTTAATTTCCTGATTTTTATGGCTTTATTGTGGTTATATAAGAGAAGAGAACGTCTCCTTTTCAGGGACTACTCACTAAAATATTCAGCTTATTCTCAAATAGTTTAGTAAAAAAGGTTCCTTGCGTTATGCTCTCAACTTTTCTATAAGTTTGAGATTCCCTTGAATAAAAGATAAACACACCAAATAGGCATATTTAATTTGTTCTCCCCATGTCTAAAGTTACCAATTTATGTCTAGCCAAGCATTATACAAGTGCTGGGGCCTGTAGTTATTGCTGAAACTTTAAATTAAATGTTGTTCTGCCCAGCTACAGTAGAGTATGTATTTAATGGGTTTATGAATTCTCAAGTTTTAATGACTATTCAATTCATAAAAGTCAAAAAATATTTCTCAAGATGTGCCCCAAATTGAATATTAACTTGAAATGCATTCTTCTACAGGTTATTTAAAGTAAAAATTTAAAATCTTTACAAATTCTCCTAGGCAGTGTTCTGATCAGGTTGCAAACATTAAAAAAAAGAAGAAGAAGAAAAGAGAAATCAAGCAACCAACCAAAGGAATTCCTATAGTCCCCAGAAGTATTGTTTTCACCATTGTTTATAGCAATTATGAGGAAGAATTAAGCATATCCTATCATTCTTATGTGAATGGCATTTTAGAGTAATCAGATGGTATTGCCTTAGTTCATCAGAAAAATTTCTTTTCAAACAATTCCATCTAACCAGGATAGAAGAAACAAAAGACTTAGAAAATACAACATTTCACAACCCCTAATGAACATTTGGGCCTTAGGAAGCATCACTACAAACAAAGCTAGTGGAGGTGATGGAATTCCAGTTGAGCTATTTCAAATCCCGAAACATGATGCTGTAAAAGTGCTGCACTCAATATGTCGGCAAATTTGGAAAACTCAACAGTGGCCACAGGACTGGAAAAGGTCAGTTTTCATTCCAATCCCAAAGAAAGGTAATGCCAAAGAATGCTCAAACTACTGCAAAATTGCACTTATCTCACATGCTAGTAAAGTAATGCTTAAAATTCTCCAGGCCAGGCTTCAGCAGTATGTGAACCATGAATTTCCAGATATTTAGCTGGTTTTAGCAAAGGCAGAGGAATCAGAGATCAAATTGCCAGCATCTGCTGGGTCATCAAAAAAGCAAGAGAGTTCCAGAAAAACATCTACTTCTGCCTTATTGACTATGCCAAAGCGTTTGTGTGGATCACAGTGAACTGTGGAAAATTCTGAAAGAGATGGGAATACCAGATCGCCTGACCTGCCTCTTGAGAAACCTGTATGCAGGTCAGGAAGCAACAGTTAGAACTGGACATGGAACAACAGACTGGTTCCAAATAGCAAAAGGAGTACGTCAAGGCTGTATATTGTCACCCCACTTATTTAACTTATAAGCAGAGTACATCATGAGAAACGCTGGGCTGGAGGAAGCACAAGCTGAAATCAAGATTTCTGGGAGAAATACCAATAACCTCAGATATGCAGATGACAACACCCTTATGGCAGAAAGTGAAGAAGGACTAAAGAACCTCTTGATGAAAGTGAAAGAGGAGAGTGAAAAAGTTGTCTTAAAACTCAACATTCAGAAAACTAAGGTCATGTCATCCGGGACCATCACTTCAAGGCAAATAGATGGGGAAACAGTGGAAACAGTGGCTGACTTTATTTTGGGGGGCTCCAAAATCACTGCAGATGGTGATTGCAGCCATGAAATTAGAAGATGCTTGCTCCTTGGAAGGAAAGTTATGACCAACCTAGACAGCATATTAGAAAGCAGAGACATTACTTTGCCAACAAAGGTCCATCTAGTCAAGGCTATGGTTTTTCCAGTGGTCATGCATGGATGTGAGAGTTGGACTATAAAGAAAGCTGAGCACCGAAGAATTGATGCTTTTGAACTGTGGTGTTGGAGAAGACTCTTGAGAGTCCCTTGGACTGCAAAGAGATCCAACCAGTTCATCCTAAAGGAAATCAGTCCTAAGTATTCATTGGAAGGACTGATGCTGAAGCTGAAACTCCAATACTTAGGCCACCTGATGTGGAGAGCTGACTTATTTGATTTGGTGGGCATTTTTCATGTTCCTTTACCTGCTGAGTATTTCTCTGCCTTTTCATCTTGTTTGGATTGCTGTGTTTGGAGTGGCCTTTCTGTATTCTGGTAGTTTGTGATTCCTCTTTATTGTGGAGGTTCCTCCCAGTGGGTGGGGTTGGATGATTGGGTTGTCAAGGTTTCCTGGTTAGGGAATCTTGGGTCGGTGTTCTGGTGGCTGGAGCTGGATTTCTTCTCTCTCCTTTGGAACACAATGGGCTGCTTTTCTGGGTGCCTGATGTCTTCTACCAGTGTTCAGAAGTTGTTTTGTGGAGTTTGCTCAGCGTTCAAATGTTCTTTTGATGAATTTGTGGGGGAGAAAGTGGTCTCCCAGTCCTAGTCCTCCACCATCTTAGCTCCTCCCCCAGCCGACTCATTTGAAAAGACCCTGATGCTGGGAGGGATCAGGGGCAGGAGGAGAAGGGGAGGACAGAGGATGAGATGGTGGGATGGCATCACCAACACAATGGACATGGGTTTGGGTGGACTCTGGGAGTTGGTGATGGACAGAGAGGCCTGGCATACTGCAGCTCATGGGGTTGCAAAGAGTCGGACATGCCTGAGTGACTGAACTGAATGAAATTTTTTTTTAAGTAATCGGTAACAATAAATGAAACAATTAGATCAAGGTTTGTTGGAGGAATTTGACAATGAATGTATTAGTGTCACCGTTGGGACCCATTCATCAATCATAGCATCTTTCAGAGTAGCACATGATATTATGTGCTTCCTGATATTTCATATATCATGAAGTACTCATATAATTAATATGATTGATTATATTCTTTGCAGCCAAAGATGGAGAAGCTCTATGCAGTCAGCAAAGACAAGACCAGGAGCTGACTGTGGCACAGATCATGAACTCCTTATTGTCAAATTCAGACTTAAATTGAAGAAAGTGGGGAAAACCACTAGATCATTCAGGTATGACCTAAATCAAATCCCTTATGATTATACAGTGGAAGTGACAAATAGATTCAAGGGATTAGATCTGATAGAGAGAGTGCCTGAACAACTATGGAAGAAGGTTCTTGACACTGTATAGGAGGCAGGGATCAAGACCATTCCCACGGAAAAGAAATGCAAAAAGGCAAAATGGTTGTCTGAGGAGGCCTTAAAATAGCTGTGAAAAAAAGAGAAGTGAAATAAAAAGGAGAAAAGGAAAGATATACCCGTTTGAATGCAGAGTTCCAAAGAATAGCAAGGAGAGATAAGAAAGCCTTCCTTAGCGATCAATGCAAAGAAATAGATGAAAACAATAGAAAGAGAAGGACTAGAGATCTCTTCAAAAAAATTAGAGATGCCAAGGGAACATTTCATGCAAAGATGGGCTCAATAAAGGACAGAAATGGTATGGATCTCACAGAAGCAGAAGATATTAAGAAGAGGTGGCAAGAATACACAGAAGAACTATACAAAAAAGATCTTCATGACCCAGATAATCATGATGGTGTGGTCACTTATCTAGAGGCAGATATCCTGGAATGTGAAGTCAAGTGGGCCTTAGGAAGCATCACTACAAACCAAGCTAGTGAAGGTGATGGAATTCCAGTTGAGCTATTTCAAATCCTAAGAGATGATGCCATGAAATGCTGCACTCAATATGTCAGCAAATTTGGAAAACTCAGTGTGGCTACAGGACTGGAAAAGGTCAGTTTTCATTCCAATCCCAAAGAAAGGCAATGCCAAAGAATGCTCAAACTACAGCATAATTGCACTCATCTCATGCGCTAGTAAAGTAATGCTCAAAATTCTCCAAGTCAGGCTTCAACAGTACATGAACTGTGAACTTCCAGATGTTCAGGCTGGTTTTAGAAAAGCAGAGGAACCAGAGATCAAATTGCTAACATCCGCTGGATCATCAAAAAAGCAAGAGAATTCCAGAAAAACATCTACTTCTGCTTTATTGACTATGCTAAAGCCTTTGACTATGTGGATCACAACAAACTGTGGAAAATTCTGAGAGATGGGAATACCAGATCACCTGACCTGCCTCTTGAGAAACCTGTATGCAGGTCGGGAACCAACAGTTAGAACTGGACATGGAACAACAGACTGGTTCCAAATAGGAAAAGGAGTATTTCAAGGCTGTATATTGTCACCCTGCTTATTCAACTTATATGCAGAGTATATCATGAGAAACTGGGCTGAATGAAGCACAAACTGGAATCAAGATTGCAGGGAGAAATATCAATAACCTCAATATGCAGATGACAAAGAAGAACTAAAGAGCCTCTTGATGAAAGTGAAAGAGAAGAGTGAAAAAGTTGGCTTAAAGCTCAACATTCAGAAAACTAAGATCATAGCATCTGATCCCATCACTTCATGGCAAATAGATGGGGAAAAAATGGAAAAACTGTGACAGACTTTATTTTGGGGGGCTCCAAAATCACTGCAGATGGTGACTGCAGCCATGAAATTAAAATATGCTTGCTCCTTGGAAGAAAAGTTATGACCAACCTAAACAGCACATTAGAAAGCAGAGACATTACTTTGCCAACAAAGGTCCATCTGCTCAAGGCTATGGTTTTTCCAGTGGTCATGTATGGATGTGAGAGTTGGACCTTGAAGAAAGCTGAGCACCGAAGAATTGATGCTTTTGAACTGTGGTGTTGGAGAAGACTCTTGAAAGTCCCTTGGACAGCAAGGAGATCCAACCAGTTCATCCTAAAGGAAATCAGTCCTGAATATTCATTGCAAGAACTGATGCTGAAGCTGAAATTCCAATATTTTGGCCACCTGATGTGAAGATCTGACTCATTGGAAAAGACCCTGATGCTGGGAAAGATTTCATGCCGGAGGAGAAGGAGACAACAGAGGATGAGATGGTTGAATGACGTTACCGACTCAATGGACATGAGTTTTAGCAGACTCTGGAATTTGGTGATGGACAGGGAGGCCTGGTGTGTTGCAGTCCATGAGGTCACAAAGAGTCAGACAAGACTGAGCAACTGAACTGAACTTATGAAGTACTCAGACTCCTATGAAGCATGCTTAAAAAAAAAGTGAATCTGAATTTACAATATGGGGGATATCATATAGGGCTTCTGCGGTGGCTCAGTGGTAAAGAGTTCACTTGCAATGCAGGATCCACAGGACACACTGGTTCAATCCCTGGGTCAGGAAGATCCCCTGAGAAGGGCCTGGCAACTCACTCCAGTGTTCTTGCCTGGAGAATCCCATGGATAAGAGGAGCCTGGTGGGCTACAGTCCATAGGGTCAGAAAGAGTGAGACATGACTGAAGCAACTTCGCACACCATAGCACACCATATTAAGTTTAAAGGACTCCATGAAAAATGCAGAGAGACAAACCCACTTCATGTAACATTCTACAGAACAAATGTTCAGTTTCCCCAAGTCTGTGACATGAAGAAAGAAGAAGTGTGCGGATTGTTCTTGATTAAGACAGTCTCAAGATATAGCACCAGAAGCAATGTGTGGACCTATTTTGGATTCAGATTCAATAGTAAAAGGATCATTTTAAAGACATTTAAAGACACTTGATGAAATATGAATATAAATGCAGTATTATGTGATACCAATGAGTTATTGTTAATTTTTTCTAAGTATGATAAAGGCAATGTGGCTATCTAAAAAGCTGTCTATACCTTCAGAGTCACACTTAGATATATATATATATATAAGGGTAAAATAACATGCCTATGATTTGCTGTGAAGTACTTTATGAACAAGATCAACACTATAAAAGAGGAATAATGAACCACATGTACAAAAATCTTGATAGTCACTAATATGGGTGATATAATAAATCAGTGGACCATTACTTGAACATAAAAATTTTCATAATAAAATTCTATTAGAAGTTCAGTGGTATCTCACTCTCTATCGTATATCAACAACGGAGTTCAGCTTTTAATTTTCAGTTATCTGATCCTAACCTGTTTCTGGACTGAGATTTCACTATTCCTTTTGCACAGTTTCTTGTATTTATTTCAAGGATCATCTATGTACATAAAAATCACTTGGGATATTCATTAAAAAGGTGGATTCCTGTGCTCCTACTAAATCTACCATATCAACTTTTTGAAAGGAACCCAGGACTTGTATTTCAAATAAGCACCCCAAGGGATGTCCCACTTTGAGAATTATTTTTCTAGAAGTTTTCCTGTACTCTATTCAGCTGGTTTATAGTTCTCAGAACTTGTAATTCCTGTCACCACGAACCTGCTAATCCAGACACCTATTATCTAGTCCTACTTACTAGAAGGTAACCTAAGCTAACCTAAGTCTAGACTAAGTGCTTCCTTCTCTAAGAATTCTCTTCTCACCTCTGGAATTACCATTCATCTTTCAGCAAGGAGATGAAAGTAAGGTGACTTAGGGTCTACTGTTACACTAAAGACTTGTTAGAGCTGTTCGCAGTTACATATGTTACAGTTCCTAGGTTTGCTTAAGTTTCATTGACCACCAGGAGCTGTCAACTCTTTCACAATTTTATAGTATCTGTATCAGTTATGTATTGCTCCATAACAAATCCACCCCACCCCCAACTTAGTGGTTTAAACAACAAACACTTACTACATCACAGTTTCTGTGGGTAAGAGATTCTGGAGCTGCCGAGTTGGGTGGTTCTGGCTCAAGATTTCTCAAGAGGTTTTACTGAAAATGTCAGCTCAAGTTTTAGCATCTGAAGGCTTGACTAGGACTGGAGGGGCCACTTCCCAGATGGTCCCTTCACAAGGCTGCAGTGTTAGTTAGTTGGCAGTAGACCCAAATCTCTTGCCATGTGGATCTTCTCATATGGCTGTTTGCATATGAGCACCTTGCTCATTCAGAGGAAATGATTTAAGGGAGAAAAATGCAAGCTTCAGTATCTTTTAAGAGGGCTTCTCAGGTGGCTTGGTGGTAAAGAATCCTCCTGCCACGTAGGAGATGTATGTTCGATCCCTGGGTGGGGAAGTTCCCCTGGAGAAGAAAATGGCAACCTGCTTCAATACTCTTGCCTGGGAAATCCCAAGTGCAGAGGAGACTAGAGGACTACAGTGGATGGTGTTGCAAAGAATAGGACTCGGCTGAGCATGCACACATCTTAGGCCATTTTTTTCTTCACGGAAAGTGAAACGCACAGGACTTCCTCTCAACACTGTCTTTCAGGGTTTCTCTGAGATGCACTGTATCTCAACAGCAGCCTGTTTTGGGCTTGCAGACATAACGAGTCACCCTATCCATGAACCAGGCCTCAGTTCTTCCTTCTTTGTTAGCTGTTCCTTTTCTGTTACCTCATTAAAGGTGAGACATTGATGAAATAGAGTAATAAAAGAGTCTGGGACACCTGTTCATGTAACTTACTTATGCTCTCTTGAACTTATTGGGTCTGATCCAGAATTACTATTTTCATGATATGATGGATGGATATTTTCCCCTCCCCTCTCCCCGTGTCGAACTTGTAATTAATGAGATATCCAGATCAAAGTGAACAGCCTCAGTTGCACAGCACTTAATATCCCTTCATTAGGAGTTCAGTCTCTGCTAGAGGCCAGTAGCATCCAAGATCTATTTGGAATGGTGACCGGTTCTGTGCTTCAGATGGCATAATCTTTTTCCTAGCCCTGAGAGGTCTGTGCTATGACTCTTCTACTGGCGCTTACAAAAGACTCTACATGCAAGCTTATGTTCCACAAATAGCTCCAGCACCATAGGATCTGCTGAATCGCATGATGTCATGGACAAGGAGGTTTATTTCACAACTTATATCTACTGTAAGCTCTGCTTAGAACTACTTGCTTCTGAGCCAGTTGTCAACTGATAAAAAAAGTCAGAGCTTTATGACATGTGCTTTCTCCAAAATCAAAAAAGGACTACCAGGCATTATGCCTGTTCCTTTGGGTGTGTCTTATTAATAGTATGTCACAAAGTTCTGAAATTCTAAAACATCACCACTGTGGCAGGATCTTGGATCTTTATATACCTCACAAGGGTGTTTCTTCTAAAGCTGCTTCCTGCTCCCCAGGTCCAGTTAAAGTGATGTCATCAGTAGAGCAGACCACTATGAGTTTCTGCAGAAGTTCCAGGTAAACCAAGTCCTTTTATCATGAGAATGTTAACATGACCCTGGGTCAAGATCACGAATGTACTATTATTCATTCCAGGTGAGTGTGAACTGTTGCTTATCACCCTTCCTGCTAAATCCTCCCAATCAATAGCTGCATGATAAGTGCAACAGTTGCCAGGCAGCTGAGATGGGGCTCCCGCCTCAGTTAGGACAGTAGTCTATTATCATCTGCTGTGATTCATCTGATTTTTGCAGGTGTTAGAGTGACCGATAAAATAGGGACATGGTGAAGACCGGGGCTCTTCCGTCTGGTGGTGCACACCTCTGAGAGTGATACTCAATCTCCATGATTCCATCCAGTGTGTGGTATATTTCTGATTTACTGTCTTGGAGGGAGTGTACTTTCAGAGCCTTTCACTTGGCCTTCACACCTGGCATCATAGCATCTTTAAACCTCTTCCTCTCCGACCTCTGCTCCTGTTGTCACATCCCCTTATTTGAGTCTGACTCCTGCTTCCTTCACCTCAAAGAACATTGTTATTATTCTGGGCACACCCAGATACTCCAGCATAATCTCCCCATCCGGAGATTCTTAGTTCAATCACATTGCAAGTCTCTTTTGCCATGTGAGGTAATATATTCACAGGTTCCTGGGAATTAGGATGTGGACATCTTAGGAGGGACCACTATTCATCCTAGTGCACTATCCATCCATTATGTCCCTGCAAACACTGTGGTCTGTTGGCTACTGCCACAGACCCCTGGGGGCCAGCGTCCCTGATTTTCATTCTGGCTTAACTTCCTGGTGTAGGAATTACACCCACCTTGACATTGACAGTTAAGTGGCACCACCTGGCCCCTGCTCTTCTGGAATCCTCTCATTTTGTCAACCCCAATGAGCTTATTCCATGGCAGATTTCCTGAGTGTATATCCTTGCTAGAAAAGGGCAGATTCACTGCATTTTCTCAACAATGACACTACCCCCACATTAGCACTTTCTTTTTGTTTAAGACAAACAAATTGACTTTATTGCATATTCCAGGAGCTTTCTGCAGGACCCAGCAGCTTCATAGCCTCATAGCTTCAATAGGAAACATTAGCTAACAG
This sequence comes from Muntiacus reevesi, assembly GCF_963930625.1. Taxonomy (NCBI): domain Eukaryota; kingdom Metazoa; phylum Chordata; class Mammalia; order Artiodactyla; family Cervidae; genus Muntiacus; species Muntiacus reevesi. The sequence continues at coordinate 29,465,115 of NC_089264.1, forward strand.
TGTGCATGCTAAGATTGAACTTCTCACCTCAAAACTCTCATTTTTCTTTGTTCACTCTAAATTATTACATCATGACCCTTCCCTAACCCTAGTCAACCTCCACCCCTGTCCCAGAATGGAAAGACCTGCTTTAAACCAAGTTTCACAGTCTCAATAAATATTGTAGCCTTACTTACCTCCCTGTGAACTGTGTTGTCAACACATTAGTTTTTGATTTAGTGAAGAGATTTTCTTCTTTGGCTTTCCTGAGAAACCTAGTAGCTAAGGAATTCTCTGGTCTTAAGCATTAAATCCATTCAAGTGTATCCTCTTTTCTAAGACTTTCCCCCCTTTCCTAAAACTGTGATGAAGCTGTTCTGGCATTTCCACCTTATTTACTATAGGTCAACGTTTCTTCCAAGTTTAAGAAATCCATCTCAGCATGATATTTGGACCTCTAGGATGTAAAATCCTGAGTTATGGGAGTTCCCCTCAGTATTGTAGAACTTCCAGTGTAGTTCCCTTGCTTCCAAAATAAGACCAGTACTTCCCCAAGTGGGCCATGCTGAGACTTGACTCTAGCTTTATGCCTACAAACTGTAAGAGAGGTGGAGCCAATTTTGATGAAGGCAAGACCTTACTCATGTGAGGTCTCTGAATGGTCCTCAGGCAAGGGGAGTTGACTATTCTTGAGTAAAATAAAGTGGGTCACTTGAGGAGACCTAGATGGTTCAGCAGAACATAGGGATCCATATGTTACCTTTTCATCTGCAGTTTCTTACTTCTCTCTCAGGGCCTCGAGTTTAGAGTAGTCAACTTGCCAGGACTGTGTGGTAACAATACTCTGCAATTTGGCTACTCTTATAATAAGGTCTAATTCTCAGCCTGTACTGGCAGTAAATGTGGATATCAGAGAGTTTTCTGGATTTGGCATTGTGTCCTGAGGTGATGGCTGACTAACTTGAGCCCACCATTTTCTTTCAGTGGTGTATCTGTGGTACTTCACCTGCTATATCTGCAGTCTTTTACTGCAATCACTGTTACCATATCTCTCAAATGGTAGAGATATTGTACAAGCTTAGTGTCTCCTCTTCTTCCTGCATTTGGTTCCAATTCATCACAGATGAGGCTTTTAGCAGTAGTGACCCTACAGCATGCCAGGGGTCACCGCAACCCACTTATCGCTAACAATACACCCTTGGCTGCTATCTGGCCATGGAGTGATCCAGTTCCAGAAACCCATCTGAAGTTATGCTTCCTAGACCATTTCCAGTATGAATTATTTTAGTTTTGATTCTCCCAAAAGTTAGCTCTTTAGACAAGAATTCACTTTGCGGTAGGATGAGTGTTTGTTTTTAAATGATTTGTTAAATTATTCATAATCTATGTCTATGTTTTATGTATATGTGTTATATTTCTCAATTAATTCATTAAATCTCCCCTTGTCCTATGTGACAGGATAAATTCCAGATGAATTAAAACTTAAATATAAGAATGGGAAATTATAAACATATCTAGAAAGTGATGTAAGTGTTTTACTGACATCAGGCTAAGTAAGCATTCTATGCATAAAATCACTGGAAGATTCAATAATTAATGAAATAATTTAAAATGTTAAATTAACAGTAATTTTAATAATAAAAGAGTTCCACAAACAATAGTACATAAAAACTGAAAGAACATTTTTCACATACAAAAAAATCATAGAAGTTAAAAGTAAATGATAAATTGGAAAAAATATTTGCAACAAGTTTTACACACAGTGAGTTAATAGACATAATATAAAAAGGAATTACTAAACTTGATAAGAAAATGTCTAGTTCCTGATAGAAAAACAGCCAAAAGATAAGAGCAGGTAGTTCATGAAGGAGTAGTAAAAATGATCCATAAAGATGAAAAACATTCAACCAGGAAATGCAAATTAGAACCATAAGAAAGTTCCAGTTAACTGTTTCAGATTGAACACACAGATACCTCCCTCAAACGTCATTAATATAACAGAAAAAGGACACAAAATATATAAACTCATGGGACAAAGAGAATGGCTAAAGAGACAATAACAAATGAAAGATGTCAACTGATTTTACAAAATGGAAATAGATGGACAAGTAATCATTGATTTAGCAGAGCTGAGGAAGCCTATAGCTTAGTGTTCAGGGAAAGCCAAGGAGAAGGCTGATTCCTGCCCTAGTTCCCAGATGTGAAGTTGTTGGAGGCACCGAGTGTCTGCAAAGGCAGGGTTGAAGGAGGAGACACAGAAACCTACTGTGCTGTTGGTATGCAGGCAAGTCAGGGTATCTTGATGTTTCTAAGGCTCTTGTATCACCTCTTTTCATTCTCAATTGAGCTTCTGCCCCAATAGAGAAGTAAATAGTAATGAATGTTTCATTTACTTTCACGGATGCTTCCAAAATATTTTCATCAGTATGAGTGTTACTGAGACAATTTTTGTATCTGTTTTAAAGACAGTATCCCTGGATGCATTATGCACATGATAAGGTGGTAATAACGACACTCTTGGCACCCTTTGAATATAAATTTCAGAAAGCCTCTTTACAGGAAAGTTTCTGAGTTACGATTCTGATAGGCAGTTTAATTTAGGAAAACATAGTAACAGTTCTCTGGGATACTTTGTGGGAAAGACAACTTTCTGGAATTTACTCAATGCGTGTATACTGAGCACTCTCTCTGTGTGCAACAAAGCCACAACAAGGCCCACAAATGTATTACTTGACTCTTGCTAACATCTGCAGCCGCTTCTGGATTCTCTTAGGTTGAAGATCAAGTTCCTTAGTGTGGCATTTAAGACTCTGCATAGGTGGTTTGTATCCACCTCTAGGATTCTCCTTCCACCTTTCTTACCTTTGTATTCAGAGCTCCAGTTCCTTGGACCTGTCTTCATTACATTCAGTCACATTGGCTTTCAGTTCTCAGATGAACTTTGCTTTCTGCCACTGAAGGATGCTAGCTGGTCTCTCTGCTTGATGTGTTCTATCTTCCCTGTCTCTAGTACCCAAACTTCTCATTGTTCTTACTTTAGCAAAAGCTTTTTACTTCTTCCTGTAGACCTTCTCAACTAGGTCAGTTTTCTTTGTTATACAGCTCATTTTATCCTTTCCTTCAGAGAATTAATCATTGGTAAGATTATTGGTTTGATATCTTTTACTCATCCTGGAATGTGAACTCCATGATTTTGCTATGTGATATCTATCACTTATCATAGTATCTAGAAGATGGATGGCTTTCAATCTACATAAATTGAAGGAAAGAATGCCTTCAAGGAGTTTAACTTTACTAGTTCCTTCAAAATATTGTTTAGTTGCTGCCAAATTTTGATCTAGTAAAAAAAAAATAGCATTCTCTATGCAGATTTTCAGCTTACAGAAATTTAGCTTTGTTGTGGTGAAGATGGGAAATTTGGGATTATAATTCCATTAGGGAACTGCTGTGACAGAGATGGTACTACATCTTCCTGGTGTAATTTGTATATATTTTGTTTGAAATAAATTTTATTTAGGTAAAGATCTGCTTGCTTATTTGGCTTGGTCATTCTAGAATATTGATAGTAATCATCAGTATCTGGTTCAGAAACTAACAGGTAACTGTTAGCTTTGAAGAGTTCTTTATAAATTCTGAACTTTATAAAGACCACGAAAAGACTCAATAGAGAACTGAACTGACACAAAAGACAAGAGCCAACTGCTATTTACTAGGCAGTCAATTTCTGTGTAACTATATATACATCATCTTGGAAAGGACACACAGTGATGCTCCTCTGTAGTCACTTCCAGCCTCTCAAGCTAGGGAGCTTGTGATCTCTCTAAATACCATTCAGACTACCTTCTTCATTCTTAACCTGACGGCTGCAGTCCACTGACTTCCTTTATTTCCCACACGTATTCGTGTCCTACTAGGTTCAGTTTAAAAAATCAGCCCTTGTTGACAACAGGAGAGAGTTCCTAGTCTGCTTGCGAGTATTCAGAGTTCAGTCTTTAATTACAAAGCTTCCCCCAGCTCCCCACCATTGTGTCTACTGGCCGGGTTCCATCTACTGCTGGAACTTCTAATGTGATTTTCTGAAAAGCCTGGCATTCCTGCCAGCAATGGGGAGTGGCTGATCTCTGCATTCAGATACCTCTTTCTGCAAAACGCTGCCTACACTTTTCTTTTCTGTCCCACGCATTGTATCTCACTCGGCAGTGTGTCTGCATCCTGATGCGGGGCAGTGAGACAGCTGAGCGCCTCTGACAGAGATAGAGTTTGCAGATGAAGGTTAAACTGGAATGCTCCTCATGTGTCGCTGGTAAACATCCCTTGGCTCTCTTCGCCTGGTGTTTGCCTTTAACTGTTTCCAGCTCACTAACATGTGACCTGTGAGGGGATAGCCTTTCCCTCTCAGATAGCCTTGGACAGGCAAGGACAGACAAACTATTAAAGTCATTCGTTTTTATTACCAATTTTAATCACCAAAGAAGGAATTAGAATTCAACCAGGGGAAATTATTTAATGAGAAAATTTTATTGATAAAATAATTTATCAAAGATTTATGAAAAAACTAAAACTCTGAGAAAGCAAATTATGTCAACCAAGATCGTAAAAGGTATGTCTGTGGGTGAGGAAGGGTTTCCTATTTGGAGCTGGTTATGTAAGTGACATCAGTGATACTCAGGATGTTACTTCTGAAAACAAAACAACACTAGGATGTAATATTGCAACTCATAAGAAAGGCTACGGTAAGATAAGCGTGGCGCAGCTGTGGGTGACTCCATTTCCTGCCCAGTCACATTTGTCCTGATACCAATTCCAACATCTTAATCTGCTTCTCAATTTGGATCAGTCTATTCTTCTTTCTCAGTTACCATGACCTGAAGATCATCTTGTTTCATATGCTTGGTCTGTCATTTCAGCAACAGCTTTTCTTCCTGGCATGGGCCTGCTCTCCTCTGGGTCCTCTGGCTCAGTGCCTCTGACATTGGGTGGTTGGGACTCTGAGTCTCCCTGGCTCTCTTCCCACAGCAAGTGGTGACTGTAAACTATAAAACACTGTTTTAATTATCTTTGATTTTTTTTTTCTGAGTCTTAAAATGAAATTTTAATGTTACCGCCTAAAGAAAGGATTTGTGAATTTCTCAGTTCACTGAGTTGGCATATTAGATTCAGCTATTCTGACATATAGCTAGGAGAAGACTGTGAATTATTTTTCATCGCATTTAAAAATATTTTGGAAATTGACACAATCAGTGTTTTTCCTAAAATTCCTCTTTCCTTGCCTTGAGAACCTGAGGAATGAGTTATAGTTGAAATTTCCTATTTCAGACTTAAGATCTTAGTTCAGAGATTCTAGGATGCTAATCCTGTCTCATCTTTTGGTATATAATCATCCTTCCCTTCACTCAGAAGATCTTTTATAGAAACTTTATACTGTCCCTGGAGGTACATGCTGATATGTTCTTAGTTTAGGAGAAGTATGTTTTATGCAGAAAGATGAAATCACTTTTTTTCCCTTAGAGGATGGCTGGGTATCAATGGCTCCATAGATACTTTATTTAGACTTCTACTCAGGGTCAAAATAGAGTCAGTGTTTCAAACTGGAGTAGACTACTTCACTGAGATTGGACTCCAATTAGACTAGTCAATCCAAAATCCATTTTGAATCACTAGAAACAGAAGGTCAGACTAGGGCTTGGCCATGTGGGTAGGATAGGAAACAGGGGTGGATTCCTCACTGGGGTGTGTGTGTGTGTGTGTGTGTGTGTGTGTGTAAGGGGGACATATGAGACTTGTAAGCCAGGAACACAGTTTATCACAGGTCTGTTAGATAGACAAGGAGTAAGCAAGTCAAAATCAGGGAGATAAGAGCCAGGTTGGCCTTAGGGGTAAAGTGTGCTTAAAGAAGGGATGTGTCACCAAATCTTTGCTATAAATGAATGTCTAGAATTTTCCCTTGCCAGCTCAACTATAATAGGTTGGGCAGTCAGGGGTGGCTTGTGTTCTGTTTAAGTGGGTCAGTGCCTCCTTGTAACAAAGTCTTCTCATTCTGTCTTAGGAGATGAGCTCTCCACTGGCCTGGCTGGAGATTCCTTTAGTAGCCAAAGCCCAGGGGACTCCCTGAATCATGGCTATCTGGTTAGTTCTCTGCGGCCAAGAGACTTCTCTACTATGGCCTTGGGGAAAACCTTCCATCAAGAGGGCTGACTGGTGTCTGAGTCCAGTGGTGTGTTAATGGTGGAATGGCTATATGGCAATAGGGCCCTGGCTTTGGTCCTCTGGATTATATCCTTGTCATCTTGTGAGGCATCAGAATCCTTAGACTGAAGCCAGTTATCCAGGAGGGCACACACTTCATCATCTTTGTACCATTCACTTGCATGAGCGTGGTAAGAAAACTTTTTCTGGTAAATTATAATATTGTATTTGGTAGGGAGGAGGAAGAACCCACAGAAAATGAGGGTGATTAAAAATAACAAAGTTACATACATTTTCACATACATTTTCACTTGATTCTCACAACAACCCTGTGAGGTAGGTGTAGTACATGTTTCCAATTTTACTTTGCAAAGAAAGACACCAAAGACTAGAGAGTTTAAGTGATTCACCCATAGTCATGGTAAGTGCCAGGACCCAGACTCCAAGCCATGTCTTCCAACTTCATAGCTTGATCCCACCTATGAGCAGCTACAACCTGAGGGCTACCAGTTTGACGACAGAATGGGAAAGGCGCTTAGTAAGAGAGTACCTAACTTACTGAAAAGTCAGGTGGCTTAGAAACAATAGATTAGTAACCAGAATCCATATGATCAACCCCTTGCAGGGGTTCCCCCGGGGACTGCTGCTCATTGGCTTGAATTTTTTGGGTTGCTTTGGCATATTAGGAGATCATCTGAGGCAACCTGGGCAACTAGGAGCTTTCTGGGTGGTCCAAGATCAGAGATGAGGGAATTCTCGTGGCCATCGTCATACTGGTCTAGCACTCACCATTCTGTTTAATTGTCTGACTTCCCCAGTAGAATGTAAAGTTCTGAGGGACAAGCACTGTAACATAGTCACCATTGAACACTCAGAAGTCAATGCTGTTCTGGGCACATAGCATATCATCAATAAGAATTGTTTGACTTCACAGGGAATTAAGATGCTTCATGAGATGTTTCCATACTTAAAACAAGAGATTGGTTTGCCCAGAAGAGGTATTATAGATGAATGTGCTGGGTATAGGGAAAACTCAGTTATTTTGATGGTGGGTAGTATGCACAGGCACTGCTATTTTAGGGTGTCATCTCATGATCCAAGTGATCTTTGTCTACAATGACAAATTTACTAGATGTGGATTCAGACTGGTAGGTCTACATTAGTCAGAAATCCATGCAGATGTAGGTTTTTGATGGGCACTGGGGGTAAAGGCAGTGTCTCTTGTCATGGAGAAAGATGGTTCATTTTGGTAAATATGAGTATACTACTGTTTTAGTAATATGGAGAGAGCTCTGTGATAAAATTCTCCAAAGATATTTAATCACAATTACCAGTGGCTCAATAAAGTCTGGGAGAGGCCTCTGTCTTTTTTTTCTGGTTCAGTTCTGCCAAGGCACATTCTCCTCAGTCCTCCATGTCAGCCTTCTTGACACTTGGCCATCAGAAGTCCCAGGACCCACAGTTTATACTGTTTAACCTTGAAAAGGTAGAAGCTGGAGGACAAAGCTTCTGTGGTCCAGACATGGACCTCAGTGTGAGTGCTCCCGACCAGGACACATAGGCAAGAAGTCCACTGCATAGAAGCACCCCTCCAAGATGAATGGGTCGGCTCCAGTAAGACCCACGACCTGTGGCTAAAAGCAGTAGTCATGTTGTTGCTCTTCTATGAGTGGATTACAGCAAAAATCTGCGGATGTCACAAGCTGGTGAGTTCAACTTCCTTGAACTGAGTAAGAATTTTCAACTTAGGATATAATACATCAGCTCACCAGTTTAGGGCACTCAGGATCGAGTGGGTCCTGAAATCAATAGGTGGGAAAAAGGTCAACAGCCCTGGTGCTGCTAGAGGTTATGGGTCATCTAGAGGTCCTCCCAGTTGTGATGACTGGTGCAGGCCATGACTGGATGCCTGGCTTCTCCAGGTGCTGGTGCCAAGCTTCAAACATGGTCTTAATGGCCAAGCATTCCTTCTTTCAGATGTTGTAGTTTCATTCTGCAGGGATGAAGCCTGCGGAAAATAAAGCATAAGTGCACATCAAGGTAGAGTTCAGATAAGATCTGGCTTTCCATGGTCCTACCTCTAAGAATGCTGCATTGACTCCACTTTAAAGGTCCATTGTAAGCAAAATGGAGCTTAGTGACAGCCATTGCAAAACTCATAGGACTCTGTAAGCACCCAAAGAAAGCAGAGCATGTTGCCTGCTGATTCCATAGAATCTGTTTCAGGGAAGGGCTTGGGGTTCACCCAGGATACATTGGGTGAACTAGATGAGGCCTTGGATGTCTTCACCAGAAAATAAAGTCAGCATCACCCTCAAAGGAGAGTCAGTAGAGCTATCTATTGAGTTGGTCTTGGTAGACCTTCACACACAATACCCTGGAAACTGTCTCCTTAAATCTTGAATCTCTGAACTTGACTTTTAATTATAGTTATAATTTTATAGCATAAACTTTAAAACACTAATAATTAGTGATAAGTATGGGGACTTTCCAGGTGGCACAGTGGTAAAGAGTCCTCCTGCCAATGCAGGAGATGCAAGAGACCTGGGTTCGATCCCTGAGTCAGGAAGATCCCCTGGAGTAGGAAATGGCAACCTGCTCCAGTATTCCTGCCTGAAAAAGTCCATGGATGAGGAACCTGGTGGGCTATAGTCCATGGAGTCACAAAGAGTAGGACATGACTAAGCACAATTAGTGATAAATATATAAATCTTATTAAAGTTGCAACCTCTAGTCAAATTTGATGTTGTGAAATGCATTTTAAACAACCCACTTAAATAAAAGCTTTAAAGAAAAGAACTTCCCTCTTAATCCTTCCCTTAAAATCTTAAAACTTCCCTTAAAATCCAAGGGGGTAGACTTCATAATTCAGCCTTTAAATAGCAGAATCATATACATTTAGACCAACAGAAAGATCCTTGAATTAAGGCACAAATCAGGAAGCTTAACTTTGGGCAACTTCAAGGGATCAGTGTGATCTTTCCTCTATGTTCTTGTTAGAATTTGTGCCCCAATTTTTTGTTTATCAAAATCTTTGCTAATGTTGTAGAATTTAGAGAAGAGTAAATATTTCTAAAAATTATTAGTGGATTGTTAGCACTTACCAGTTAATTGAGTTAAATAACCAGTTATTTCAGCAATGCACATGGTTTGACTAAGCTGAAAATAGAAATCAGCTCCAAAGACTTTTGAAGACATTTCCCAAAGTAACCTGAGTGAACACTAATTCCAAGAAATGTGTCTTGTCATTAAATAGATCTGGGGCACACTGAATAATTTCTACCTCTTTCGAAGACTAAAATAGACTCATTTTACAGACTCTAGGAAGTCTTGTAGTAAATAAGCTTATTCAGCGATGTTTAATTCAGTATATCACCAACATTTCTAAGTTTCTGAGCAATTTTTATTAGCATTTTGTAGAATTTATAGAACAAAGCAATTGTTCCATCTGCTATGTGGAACAAATTTTAGTGAATTCTGGACTAGAAAGTAATGTAAAAAATACTTATTTTTAAAATCCACAGTTTCCCCATTAAAAATATATAAATAAATTACTAATTATCTGTTACTACAATTGTTTTAGAATCAAGTTGGCTTCTTTGGAAAACAGGAAATAAACTTGCTTAATTAAAACATGAATTCTGCCCTTAACAGGCTCAGAATCTGGTTAGAGAGATCAGTCTATGATACACAAAACAATATCAAACACCAGAAAAATCCATAGAACCAAGCAGTAAGTTAGATAATGTAGATTAATAGGTATAGTAGATCTAGGGATGAAGATAAAGTGTTGGAATAATGAGGGAAAAAACCATGGAGGAGGTAAGACTGGTTTTGTCGGGATAGCTAGAATTTTGACAGGTCAACAGTAATTTTACTTAAGGGCAAAAATACACAAACTTTTAAGGCCCTGTGGCTCCTGGAAGCATGAAATAGTGTGACAAACAATACTTGTTACACTGTAGTCATTTAATTTTAATATATCTTGAGGCCTTCCTGCCCAAAGACAGAATGTTGGATAGCAGTATAATTAAAAAAAAAAAAAATGTCTCCTATACTCTTTCAGAGTTCTTGCCTGGTCTATTTTAATAAGTCGGTTAACTATCTATTGTCTGTGATAATCTAATTGATGACAGGAAGAATATTTTATTTATTTGCATATCTTTGTAAACCAGTTATCTTTGCATCCCTAACATCTGGTCCATGGTAGGCCCTCAGTGAATATTTTTGACTATGTGAGGAAATCAATGAAAAAAATTACACAACAGAAAATAGGGAGGGGTCATATGTATACATAAGACCATTTCGCTATGTAATAGAGCAGAAACTAACACAATATTGTAAAGTAATTATACTCCAATTAAAAAATTTTTTAAAAAGAATATAAAAAGTCCCTCTAGGTATTGTATTAGGAAATAATGAGTAGAATTAGAATGTGTGACTATTGAAAACCAGGCAGAGGAGTGGGAAAGAAGGAATCAAAAAAGATTTTTAACAGTGGTGGACAGAAAGCATTGTTTATGCAAAATCAAACTATTAGTGATATACAGGGTGGACTGAAGTAAAACTAGGTCAGGGATCAATTGAAATTATTGTTAAAGCAATCTAGTTACAAAGAAGTAAGGTTCTAAGACCAAGGCTCTTAAGAATGGAAGAGAAAAAGGCACAGTGTTGAGTGGATGGATCTCTGAAGCTGACTGATAAGAAAGATTAAGAAGCATGAGTGAAAGATGATTTTTTAAAGTATAATAATAGCTAAAGCTTATTTATTATAGGTTATGCCAGACACTTTGGTTTAGTCTCTGGTTCAATCCCATTTGTTCCTCACGACAATTCTGGGATAAGAACTATTATCGTCTCTGTTTTACTGATGAGAAAATAGGTTAGACAGGTTCAGAAATTTGTTCAAAGTTACACTGTTAGTAAGTAGCAGAGTAAGGACTGGACGAGGTCCATCCCACCTCCCGGCCTGTGTTCCCAGCCCTGGTCATCTCTGAAGAAGAGATGGGTGTTTATTCTTTTCACAGAAACATTTGAAGAAGAGATGAGTTTTAGATATTTGTCTTTTTGAGATGATTATGAGATATATTATTGGAAAAGACAACATTCTATTTCCAGCAGCTTGGACCTTGATTTAGTAAATGGTTGGCTTTTAAAATGGTTTATTAATGTATTGTTTGAACTGTACCCTGGTCAGTCCTGTGAGGAAGGACGTCCCCCTGTGAGGATAGAACACCTTAGGAAGCCAGGAAGTGCCTAGAGAGGGCCCACCTAAGGCCCTGGCCTGGACTTGTGACCTGTAGGCAAGTCACTGTCTGCTCAGAGGGCCATCGCATCCAGGGGCGTCATGGTGGGCCAGCCTGAGCTTCAACTTGTAAAGCCTGCAGTTAAAGGTAAATCGTTTGAACTATAGGATTCTCAGGGTCACGCTGAGGCTGCATGGTGCCTATCTTCCTTTTCACCTTGACCAACACACTGAAGCTCTAATGACTGTTTGCCTTGTAGATATCACACGCAATCCCTGGTGTAGAGTTTTATGCTGTTTTGGTTTTTAATCTTCAGGAAAGTGTCCATCCCACTGTTGTATTTATACTTTGCTGTGGTTTAAATGCTAACCACAAACAAGGTATGCAAAACCAAAATTCAACCACATAAAATCAGATGGTAAATTTGAGTGGTGTATTTGAGATAGGGCTGATTTTTAAAGGCAGAAAAAAAATTGGATCAGGACTATCAACTTTCAGAATTGTAACTCCTGTTTGATTTTTCGTTGTCACTTCTGTTTTTCTCTCTCTTGCTCGAGCTCTATCTCAAGACAGTCTTCCTGGGTAATTCATTGTTGAAATGAGAGTAGAATCATACAATTTTATTTTGATATTACTGGTGTATTGGAGAAGCACACAACTGCCTCAAACTCCAAGCTGTTTGAAATTTTGAATGATTTTATTTTCTTAAGAAAATGGAAAAAAAAAAAAAAATTAAAAAAAAAAAAAAAAGAAAATGGAAGAAAACTGGAACAGAGAAGGCATCTATGAATGAGCTGAAAAAAACCACTGAAGTTCTGGCTGCACATTCTGCTACATGTAAACAGGACTCGGGGACTCTACCTTTTCATTCCAGACTGCTGGCTGACTGAAACCTTTGTTCAAGTAAGACCATGTGAGAGCCACGCTTGGCACTGCCTGCTAAGAAAACCTGACACCTACATGTGCTTATGACCTTTTGAAACATCTTTTTTAAAAAGTTTAGCTTTTTTAATGAATATCAATTAACAAAAGCAACACGTAATAATTATTATACTATAATGAGAGCAAACAAGTCATCTAGAACCACTCAAGGAGAAATTAGAAAGTCTCAGGTAAGCACAAAATAAAATATCATAATATTGATAGACACACACTACTATTCAATTGATTTGTATTAGGAAACTGACATCAGCATGTTAGATTATAACTTCTTATGCATCAGAAACAGGCTTGAGCCTACTGTTTATAATAGTCATTCTTGATAACAAAAATGCATACTGAAGTTCTAAATGTGCCCCTTATATAATACTTCTAAATCTAGCTAATAAGAAAAGCCTTTCTGATGGTACTTTCTCTCCCTCTCTCTCTGTTTTTGAAGTTTATATCTTCCCATTCACTGTTAATTTACTTACCTCTGAACCAGCAAAATTTAAATGATGTTCTGTTGCAGGACTAAGTGCTGTCAGACCTGACATTTCACTTTCTATCTATAGAAAATTTGTGCAAACATTTAAGATCATGATTCCAGTGGGATAGTAAAATTTGTTGGAAAGATTTATTAATTGGAAATGCTTTTGAAGAACACTGAGAGTCAGAATTTAGGGACATTAATTTCAAAGATGGAATTAGCATAGGCTCAGGAAATGTTTCTTTTATTTCCTTCCTTTTTCAGACCATTTACACTTTAATTGTTTTTTTATCATATAGAATCTATCTTGTTGCAGAGATTTAACCGAGAGTTTTGACCCTGAAATATTAAACATGTACAAAATATTCCAAGTAGGAATGGAAAATCTCACATACTTTATGATAACAAGTACAGAAGGTGTACAGTATAAATACTGCAGCAAAGATGTTAAAGCAATGCACAATTAGAAAATTTCGATAAAAACATTATAGATTATTTAAGTGAAAACCATGTTAAATTTATTTCTTCAGGGCTTTAATAATTTGTGTTTTTAAGTGTTTTTAAAAAAATTCTTGTGACGTAACAGTGATACTTCATGAAATCTGTTCCTTTTTATGTACAATACACAGCGTGCGCACACACACACACACACACACACACACACACACACACACACACACACAGTCAAAGTCAATGGCAGTGGGTGGTTTATGTCAGGGCTGGTTTTGACGCCCCTCTCCGGGAATAAGATAAATGTAAGTGATGAAGAGCTCCTGGGGCTGGTTGAACTCATTTTGTATTCAACACTCTGCCTGGCCCCTTTCTCATCTCTTTCTTGCTCTCTTTGTATGTTCAAGCCTACTTGAGTTTCTTTTTTCTTTTGTAGAACTTTGTTCTTTTGATGTGTTTCAGGGCACGCCCTGTGGCAAAGAGAACTTCCCAGGAATCGGAAACATCAGCACAGAGGTCTCAAACAGTCACTGTGTAATAGAAAGATTCGGGCCCAGAAGCTAGGTTTTCTCTCTCCAAAACAGCAGCAGAATACAGAAGAAGAACGCAAACAGCCAATACAGCCTACACAGACGATTGTATTAAAGGAACACATACAAGGAAATTTAAATGCCAAGTAGGCATTTGGTGAGATTTTTAACCTGGATTGAGCCCATGAGAGTAGTTTAACTTGAAATGTGTCTATATGCATTTGCACATTTGCTCGTTTAACCAAATTCCCCCTATAATTATAATTTATCTTGTTTCACTGCAGTTATGGCATCAATGTATGTGCAATTTTTTCCATGACCCGTGGTCCTATTATAAGATGATGTGAGAAAGTGCAGTGCTTTAACTTCCTATTTACTTGCTGTTAAGTATTGTAAAACTGGTTAGAAGGCACCATCTCTATTAGTAACAGAAAATCTAGACAGAAGTTAATTATTTTATATGCTATATCAGTATTTCTATTTTCATAGATTAAGACTATTTAAATAAATTTTGTTATGTTTTATTTAAAATATCTCTGTTTACTCACATATTATACTTTATGTGGCAAATCTTTCAGGACTATGTCACTGAATTAGAACTTGGAACTGAAAATAAAAAAAAAAAAACAGAAATTAAGGAAAAACAGTGCAGTTTAAATTTACACATACACCAACTTATCAACTTAAGACCTTCAAATAATAGTTAAATTCAACTTTACTCAAGTTTCTAAAAGAAGCCTTTTATTTAGAAAGTCAAAACAGTTGAAAAGCAAACTTATCTATAAAATTGGTAATTTATTCATTTAGAAAACCAATCTACATTAATTAGGTGTATTGTTTACTTCTGTATAAAGGAATTCATTCGCCTACTGAAAAACAGAATGCTACTAACTGAATAATAGATTTAGGAAAAATCTGACCAGCAAACAGTTGATTATTTTCAACTAAATTAGATTCAACTAATTTAGATTAAACTAAATTCAACTAAATTAATTCAACTAAATTAAAATCAGTTTAATAAATGTACTGAACACTGTTTATGTGTGTGCTAATGACATTATCTACTGATTTCTAGGAAAATAATTAGTGATATCACTGAATTCATTCAGCATTTTCCAACATATTTTATACTTAAATGGCAAAAATCAACCAATTGCCACAGTTTCTTTTAACTTTGGTCTTTATATCCACAGCTTTAAAGAAAGAGAGCAAGTGATTTCTGAAATGATTCAGTTATTCATATATTAATAAAATGCAAACTTTTAATAATAATATGGGAGGATATTTTTAACCAATTGGGAATACTATAAAATAACTTTTATAACCACAATATCTCTTGAGTGTTTTCCACATGTATTTGGGTTACTATTTGTAAATATTTGTATAAATATCTATAAATAACATAAAAATTTTTTGATAATAGTACATACTGGAGACTCACGAAACATGTTTAAATGCTACCAGGAAAGTTTAAGGGGGCTGTTTTATTTAAACCAAAACCAAATCTTAAAATACAATACAAAAATACATAGAAGAGTGCAAAAGAAGGACTCCTATCTTTCTGATGCACATATACTAATTCTGCACCTTTACTTATTGTTGGATAGCATTTCTAGAAACTGGATGCTTCCAAAGTATTTGATCCTAAATTTGATAAGGTACACAGATGCATAATGGACATGGCAACACTTTCCAGCTTTACGGCAGTGACTGCATATAAAGGGCCATGTAATGTCCTCCTCCGGTTTATAAAGGTCATGGAAAGCCACAGGTTTTGAAGGAGCAGCACACAGCGGCCCCAGTTACTCATGGCACAGCACATCAGTTGTCACGTCATATGTTTTAATGGTGCTAGAAATCCTGTTTTTCCATAGTTGCAGTTGTTTTCTGCCTCTCCTGCTTTTCTGCAGAGGTGGTATTTGACCTACAAATGGCATAGAAGTCTGGTGTGCCAGGTATCTGACTCATGTGTACTGTTTATTAACCCAAAACCAGGAAATACAAGTGCTTTTTATTTTTAAAAATTATGCAAAATTTAAGAGAAATTGAGCCTTTTCAGATGGACTGACCAGTTCCAGCCTTAGCAATGTTTCTGTTTATTTGATGACTAAAATAAGACTTCCTTAGTGTCTCACTGAACATTTTTCCAGCCATGTTTATAGAAACCACTTTGAAAAAGAGACACCTGTTTCTTTTGAAACAAAAGCAAGACATAGCAACTGATTAGAAATTAGTTGACTGAATTCAATCGGACTTTAAATCAAACTTTTAATTACAATAAAGAGTTAATGGGTATTCTGGAGACACCACACCAACCCAAATCATACTGATTAGTTACTTTTATTGATTAAGGTTACCAGATAATCATACCATCTCTATTGTACTACTAGAATTGTGAAATGATTCATTTAAAAAAAATTTAGTTATTAGCTAGTTTCTAAATATTTATTTATTTAAAACAAGTAGTTACTTGGCTTGATTGACTATTTTCTACTCTTTTGTTTCTATTCTACCCACCCCCCAAGTCTATGTGGATATTATCTAAATATTTTTCTAAAAGAACAATGGGCTGATGTTCTGTACAGTTTCCCCTTGGGCTCACTACCATTTTTTAAAAGATGTTAAGGATCATCAATCAATATTCCTAACTCTTATTTTAGAAAGGAGGCAGTCTTGGGGAGTTTACATGAGTTTCATCACTCAGATATAGTACCACAGTAGGACTTAATGAAGATGAAGGATTGATGGAGAGTCACAGAAATACAATACCACAGTACTTAAGACATTGCATTGCAATGATTCATTTAGAATACTAAACTTTTATAAACATCATCTCATAGATCCAAGAACACTATGAGACAGGAATCTCAGCAGGTCCTAATGATTGTATAAACTATTTAACGGGTGAAATAACAGAGTCTGAGGATCATCAAGTGGTTTGGCCAAGATCCAAAGGCTAAGCAGTGGAAGAACTGAGATCTAACTCCTCCTATTTTCTGACTTCTGAGCTTGGTGAGTAACCACTGTGTACACTGCCTGTAACTTGTTTTTCTTTGTTGCTCTTTCCTCCTCTCTCAGGTAAAAATCAGGAGCTGTTGTTATTAATCTTCATAAACCCAGGATACGTGGGTGATAAAAGAATGTTCAGTGAATGGTTGCTGCAGGAATAAACCCAGGATCCAGCTAACAGGTTCAGCTCTCCTACACTTCAGTCCATTAAGAGTGTAGGAGGTGGGATTTGAGAAGACAGAGGAAGACTGAACTCTCTAAGGTATAGAAATACTTCAAACCACTTTAAGAAAACTTATTCTACATTGTCAGTAAGAGTAATTCTGCTTCTTGAATGTAGCTTAATGAGGACAGAATTTGCTGGCGGTGTCCTGATGCAATTGATGCCTAAATACTCCATGTCATGTGCACAACACATGGTCTATACATGGTTTAAACTTGACCTGGGGAATCCAGGGGCTTCCCAACTGGTGCTAGTGGTAAAGAACCCACCTGCCAATGCAGGAGACACAAGAGACACGGGTTCCATCCCTGGGTCAGGAAGATCCCCCGGAGAGGAAATGGGAGCCCCCTCCAGTACTCCCGCCTGGAGAATCCCATGGACAGAATAGCGGCGGGCTACAGTCCATGGGGTCCTGAAGAGTCAGACATGACTGAAGCGACTTAGCAGCATGCATGTGGGGTCCAACCAGTCAGTCCTGAGGCTCTCCCCACCGAGTCTGCACCATGGTCCTGGGCCTGTAAGCATAGCCACCGGGTGTAGGGGGTTCCTCTAGCCATGGGTCCACACTGGTTTTCTAACAAGATGTCTCAGGTGAGGGCAGGGGCCCTGTCATGTCCAAACACTCTGCTGTTTCTGTCCTTGCCTTAGAAGTAGGGTTATTTGGAAAGACTGTGGTCCCACATGATGGAGCCTCTTCTCAGAGTCTCTTTCACTGATGGCTCCCTCGCCTCAACCCATCTCTTCTCCCTTTTTGTATTCTGGGGAAATTTTTGGTCCCTTTCCTTCTTAATGCTCTCGGAGTAACTCCCTGGCACCTCTGCCTCTCCAGACCTCTTAACATCATCTCTCTGATAACTTTAAGTTTGTATCAAAGGCAGAAAAAGCACCTGCTCTCCAGTTTGCAAAGAAATATAAATGGCTTGGCTCTGAGCTTGGAGTCAGGAGGAAGGGAAAATTGCAGAAAGTAGAACATGAATTGGTATTTCCAAAGTATCTTATCACAGTGCTTTTTGAAATAGTGAATAAGTTTTTTTGACACATTACCACTATTGTAAAATTATAATCATTAACTTGTAGGGGACTTTCTTTGCATCTTTCCAAGGGCAAATCACCTTGGCGTCTTCCCACCTATAGCTACTGAGACATTTCTCTTCAGGGCTTCTAGGAAAGGCAGCTCACAGCTCAGTTGTATCACAGGCTTTCTGCCTTGGATGAACTCTTTACATTAAAACTTCTAGAAAGAGATGTTTTGCTGAAAACTATGCATTGGAAGTAGGAAACCTTTTTTGTTATAAAAATCTCAAAAAAATAGTATGTCCTTTGACATATAAGTGGAATTATAACAATATAATAATAATTCATTGAATCTGAATGGCAACACATACCCTTTAAAAACTGCAGTAGAGTTATTTTTAATGTGGTATTAGTTTTCGCTGTACAAGGAAGTGAACCAGCTATATGTGTACATATATCCTCTCCCTTTTGAGCCTCCTTGAGGCTCACTGAGCTGAGCTTCCTGTCTTACAAAGCAGTACCCACTTGATTTTACACACAGTAGTGTATATATGTCAATGCTACTCTTCAATTCATCTCACCCTCCCTTCTCTCCCCAGTCCCTCCATGTCCACTTGTCCATTGTTGACATCTGCGTCTCTACTCCTGCCCTGCAGATGGGTTCACCTGTATCATTTTTCTAGATTCCACATGTATGCATCACATAGGGGACCCAAGATTGCTGGGAGAAATATCAATAACCTCAGATATGCAGATGATACCACTTTAATGGCAGAAGGCGAAGAGGAATTAAAGAGACTCTTGATGAACAAGGTAAAAGAGGAGAGTGAAAAAGTTGGCTTAAAATTCAACATTCATGGCATCCGGTCCTGTCACTTCATGGCAAACAGATGGGGAAAAAGTGGAAACAGTGCCAGATTTCATTTTCTTGGGCTCCAAAATCAATGCGGATGGTAACTGCATCCATGAAATTGACAGACACTTGCTCACTGGAAGAGTAGGACAAATCTAGACAGCATATTAAAAAGCAGAGACATCACTTCGCTGGCAAAGTTCTATATAATCAAAGCTATGATTTTTCAGTAGTTGTAAATGGATGTGAGAGTTGGACCATAAAGAGGGCTGAGTGCCAAAGAATTGCTTTTGAACTATGGTGCTGAAGAAGACTCTTGAGAGTCTCTTGGACTGCAAGGAGATAAAACCAGTCAATCCTAAAGGAAATCTATCCTGAATATTCATTGGAAGGACAGATGCTGAAGCTGAAGCTCCAATACTTCAGCCACCTGATGCAAAGAACTGACTTCTTAGGAAAGACCCCGATGCTGGGAAAGATTGATGACAAGAGGAGAAGGGGGAACAGAGGATGAGATGGTTGGATGGCATCACTGACTCAATGGATGTGAGTTTGAGCACACTCCAGGAGAGAGTGAAGGACAGGGGAGCCTGGCACGCTGCAGCCCATGGGGTCACAAAGAATAGGACAGACGGTGACTGTTGAGTAGGATGACAACCTTTTCCAAGTGCATGCCCTCGAAGGCTCCTTCGTTGCCCTACAAGTCTCAGATCAAATGCTACCGCCCAGGGAGGCCTTTTCTGACCACTCTATCTACCACTCTGTCTAAATACGTTCCTCCCTTCTCTATCCTTGACCTTATGTCTTTCCAAACTCTTTCACTACCTGTATCTAGTGGTGTGACCAGCAGAATTCTCGGGTGGCCTTCACAGCCCCACAGGCGGCCGTGAGTTCTGTGTCTTCCTCCTCCCGCGTGTAGGCGGCACCTGTGACTGTGATGGGTGGGCTGTCACTCCTGTGGGTCCTGGTCAGATAACTCAGAGGCGGTCCAACGTCGGATGACCTGGTGAGGACTGACCTAATCAGGCGAGCCCTTAAAAGGGCCCGGGTGCCTCCGGAAGTCAGAGGGAACCCGTAAGCGTGGCCGAGTAGAAAGGAGCTGGGGCAGTAAGAACTGATTGTCCGAACAAGGGAACTGGGGAGGGAACCCTGGCTCCGGAAAGGAGTGCCGCCCAGTCCGCAGCTTTATTCCAGCCTTGGCAGACCCCGAGCAAACTCAACCACGCTCCTTTAAGGCTTTTCCCAGCCAGATGTTTTCACATTATCGCCTGAAACTAAGCTTATAAAGGTGAAACAATCTATATACGATTTCACGTGAACTCCTGCCTTTAATATTTGAGACTTGCAGCAGAGGACACCGTACTCCTATTCCTATGTGAATCGTATTATTTTCATATTTCAAAGTTAATAATAATTACAGAGTCGAAAAAAAGTCTGTACCTACTCACCTGGTTATAAGAAAGATAATAAAAATATTAAAGAAATGCAGTAATTTTAATTAAAAAATTTTATCAAGCACTAAAGGTAAATTCAAAATGTTATGTTATTGTGGATTTATTGATACTTATTTAAATAAGTGTCAAGTTTAAGTTTAAATTACAGAAGGAAATCCTTTAGCAAAAATCCTTGTGCAGCTAGCTTTCAGATTCTGTCTTCTTTCTCTTGTCATTTTTCACATAATGGAAACCTGTAATTAAAGTGGAAATTAAATATATTGCATATGGTTTCCTTCTGAAAAGTGTATATGTATTATATACACATATAAATCATTTAGCCATAGTACAATTTCCCTAAAGCATTTTTCTTCAAAAATTTCTCTTGGTTTTGAACTTTTTCATCTGTTACAGACATGCTACCATATACTAAAGTAGTACTGTATTATGAGAAGAAAAAAGTTATTTTCATGATACTGTTCAGAATGTCTAGGATTAAATGTATCGTAACTATTTATGATTCTGCTCATTATAATCTTAACTATTTCTCTCCATATCAAAACTGCCTTCTATGAAAAATATGTTACTGACATTTTAAATTCAATGAATTCTGATCTACTGGGTCGTTAGAATCTTTTCTAAAGTAAATAAGATTGTAATAATAGTGGGATATTTTATGAGAGTACTTAAAGATGATGAATCAGGAACCATGGAAATTATTAGTTCTTCTTGTCCACCTCACAATCTTTTCCTACTGAAGATTTCTCCCAAGTTGTGCTGCAGTCCATGGGGTTGTGAAGAGTCGGACAGGACAGAGTGACTGAACTGACTTCCATTCTCAAAGAATATCCTAGTAGAACAACAGATGCTGGGAGTTGTAAGGAAAGGAGGGGGATGGGGAGAAAAAATAAAAGAAGAAACGGGCCAAGCACAATTTAAATGCTGAGGGAGTGTGCCACGTTACTTAATTTGAGCTGCATGATGCAAAACAAAACAAAAATTATCCGCAAGTTGGCAAAGCCTGCCAAAAGTAAAAGGCAAGGAAGAAACCGCGTTAGCGAGCAACACATTTAAGACATGCTTGTCGAGGTGCTTTGAAGAAAGTGAGCTGCACGACCCCCATCCTCAAGCATAAATAAACTCCCAACAGACTCATTTGCCACGAAGGGTGAGTTGTGGAGGTGCGTGGCGCCTGGGTCTCTGCCTCTCCATGGCTCCTGTCCCCAAGTCGTTCTGGTGGGTTTTTGTGTCCCGGAGTTGTCCCTCTGCAAACAACAGGTTGAATATTGTAGGTGTGGGTTATTAAAGTGTCCCTGGGACAATGGCGGTCTGTGTCCCATTTGTAACGCTTGGATTAATCTTTGGAAAGTGCACACAAAATGTGACATGATGTTGGCTTCCAACATTATTCAGTCTGCATAGCAGCAAATCCTGCCCTGTCTCCCTGGAAATAAAACTCCACAGACGTATCACTGCTTGTAAAAAGGAACCTAACGTTCATGCTTGAGGTTAGGGACACCCTGATACAATTTCTGTTAGGAGTTTGATTTTATAGTTTGGCGAGGCATTTATGAGGGAAACAAGTTATGTTCTATCATTTCATTGACAGCCTCCCTAAGGAAAATCTGCAAGCAGGTAAATTATATTATTATTTTTCTGTAGATGGGAAAAATCAGAAAGCCTTTATCTTTTAAAGAGAATTCCACATTAGTGTAGAATGAGAACCAGAACTGGTTCCTGACAAAAGGCAGGATTCTTGGTATTTTCCCTTTTCCCAACTCTTTTCCCCCTTTTGATTTTAAAAGCTCTGGAGGAGAGCCAAGATGAGAAAACTGGGTGAGCAAAGTGTGCTGAGGAGAGATGGTGTTCATCATATTTGCCTTCTTTTTTCCTGCATCCTTCGAGTTTCTGAAGCTTTGAGGTTTAGCCCCATCTCATTGTTCATCAGAATTTTTTTTTTTTTTTTAGAAAATTCTTTTTTGAATTATATGTCCTGTTCACAGAAGTACTCAGTAGCATTATGGAATTTGGAAAGATGGTCTCTCAAATCATTTGTTTTTAAGTGCACCTCAATGCTATGATTTCAGAAGATGATTAGAACTAGGATAGTAGAAATAGAAAAGGCATGTTAAATTATAGACAATCATCAAAAGTGGTTGAAATTTCCATTGAGCCAAGTTGGAAAATATTCTGTCTTATTTATGACCAACTCGACACATAGGCGAAATCGGAAGCTGCTTAACAAAATGGAATTCAGGAGAAAAAAATGTCAGGGCATTGTTTTAGAACAATGGCTTTTAAAGTGTGTTACAGATGAATGTCTTCATTTTTATTATTAAAATAGAATCCAGTTACTCCAGCTGTAGTTTTTTTGGTCTCACAGGGAAATAAGACATGATCAAAACAGGTTAGGAAAAGCTTCCTTCACAATCTGTAGTGTGGATGCTTTCTTATATTACTTTTGCATGTGGTCCATCTTTTCATCAAAATAAGCTGAATGCTTAGACTTTGGTCTAGAACAGTTGACCAGTTTCCTTTTATTGCCTTTTAATAAGTAAATTTCACAAATTTTAAGTTGCAAAATATGTCTAAAATACCACTTTGATTTTTTTTTGGTATATTGAAAATCAGCATAAGATTTTATTTGGAAAATAATATAATTTCCATAGGGAAAAAAGGTTAAAACAGTAATTATAGAAGACTATAGAATACCAGACCATCTGATCTGTCTCTTGAGAAACTTGTATGCAAGTTAGGAAGCAACAGTTAGAACTGGACATGGAACAACAGACTGGTTCCAAATAGGAAAAGGAGTACGTCAAGGCTGTATTGTCACCCTGCTTATTTAACTTATGTGCAGAGTACATCATGAAAAATGCTGGGCTGGAAGAAGCACAAGCTGGAATCAAGACTGCAGGGAGAAATATCAATAACCTCAGATATGCAGAAGACACCACCCTTATGGCAGAAAGTGAAGAGGAACTAAAGAGCCTCTTGATGAAAGTAAAGGAGGAGAGTGAAAAAGTTGGCTTAAATCTCAACATTCAGAAAACTAAGATCATGACATCCGGTCCCATCACTTCATGGCAAATAGATAGGGAAACAGTGGAAACAGTGGCTGACTTTATTTTTGGGGCTGGGGCTCCAAAATCACTGCAGATGGTGATTGCAGCCATGAAATTAAAAGATGCTTACTCCTTGGAAGGAAAGTTATGACCAAGCTAGATAGCATATTAAAAAGCAGAGACATCACTTTGCCAACAAAGGTCTGTCTAGTCAAAGCTATGGTTTTTCCAGTGGTCATGTATGGATGTGAGAGTTGGACTGTGAAGAATGATGAGCACTGAAGAATTGATGCTTTTGAACTGTGGTGTTGGAGAGGACTCTTGAGAGTCCCTTGGACTGCAAGGAGGTCCAACCAGTCCATCCTAAAGGAGATCAGTCCTGGGTGTTGATTGGAAGGACTGATGCTGAAGCTGAAACTCCAATACTTTGGCCACCTCATGCGAAGAGTATTTTCATTGGAAAAGACCCTGATGCTGGGAGGGATTGAGGGCAGGAGGAGAAGGGGACGACAGAGGATGAGGTGGTTGGATGGCTACACCGACTTGATGGACATGAGTTTGAATAAACTCCGGGAGTTGGTGATGGACAGGGAGGCCTGGCGTGCTGCAATTCATGGGGGTCGCAAAGAGTTGGACACGACTGAGTGACTGAACTAAGCTGATAGCTAAATTACATATACCTTGCTTCACAATTTACCTATAAGATGTGGGGAAAAAAATCTATGAAACCGGAAGTCCAGTGCTTTGAAGGGCTTCCCTGGAAGAGGAGATGGGGCAGAGGATGGAGAAGTGGCTTCTCCACTGGGGCACTGGTAGGGAGCTCTGTGAATCTGCTCCTCCCCTTGCCCGTTCACTAAGATTGCATGGGTCACAATTGCCCTTGTTATATCAACTCTAAAAGAGTGTATTGTTTTTTTCTGCTGTGCCTTCCTTCTTGGGCTTTGTTTTTTGCCTGCAGTATGACTACTTGGATCTGTAGAAATGGCTGCATTGATTTCTACTGTTCTGATGGTCACTTTATTCAGCATCAAGAGGGGTGTGTGTGTGGAAGGGGTAAGGTAGGGCTGCCCAGCATGATTTTTGTCCTGGGGTGGGGGAAAGGTAAAAGGAGAAGAATATTGATAGTAGTGTTGATGGGGAAGAAAGTGAAAACAGTTTTCCCTTTTCATCCTTGGGATGTCAGATGGAACCCACACTTACAGAAAGATTGTTTAATGTGATCAATGGGGTCAGCTGTTAGGAACACTTATAGGCAAGGATGTGTCCATCACATAACATCACCATCAGCAGGAACAAGTTTTGTCACCAAACACTGAGAGGTTAGAAAGAGTATTGAACTAAAATTGTTCACTTTTGCCAAGCAAAGCCTGTCTTTCTTTTCTGAAGATTTGGGCAGTATGTTGTTAGGAGGTGTTGTAAGATTTTAAATACACTATGGATATCTGAAAATACTGTGGACAAAATACACTCATTTCTTTTCATTTTTATTTTCATGAACTAGGAGAAAAACAATATACCCTAAGACCACCTAGTGTCAATGTTTTGGAAAGTACACTATGTCAGCTCTAACATACAGGTTTTGGAAACTTCCTTGTAAAGAGAGTAAAAAATAAAATAACCAATGAATTTAAATGTCAGCCTTACCTACCGCTAACGAGAAGAATAAAATACGTTTAAAATAACGTTTTTAAAACAGTGCTTGAGATTATAAGCAAAATACTACTGCTTATATAAGACTGAATCAACGAAGCTAAAATCTCGACAAATGGTACCACAGCGCCACCATCTGGCCATGTAGAAGACAGCAGGTAGTCACAATTTGTTAATCCCGCTGCGGCTAACGCTTCAGTCTTTTCCGGCTCTTTGTGATCCTGTGAACTCTAGCCCTCCAGGCTTCTCTGTCCATGGGAATCTCCAGGCAAGAACACTGGAGTGGGTTGCTGTGCCCTCCTTCAGGGGATTTTCCCGACTCAGGGATGGTACCTGCCCCTCTTAAGTCTCCTGCATTGGCAGGCCACTTCTTGACCACTAGCACCACCTGGGAAGCCCCAGATTAATAATGAAGGAGTACGAGTTAGTGTTTTCTCTTTCCTAAAAAGAGACTGGAGAAAGGAAAAGAAGGGACTCTCTCGGAGTACCTCTACATTTGCCACTAATTACAACTTAGCGCTGAAGATCGATGCTTTTGAGCTGTGGTGTCGGAGAAGGCTTAAGAGTCCCTTGTGCTGCAAGGAGATCAAACCAGTCCATCCTAATGGAAATCGGTACTGAATATTCTTTGGAGGGACTGATGTTGAAGCTGAAGCTCCAATACTTTGGCCACCTGATGTTAAGAGCTGACTCATTGGAAAAGACCCAGATGCTGGGAAAGATTGAGGGCAGGAGGAGAAGGGGACGACAGAGGATGAGATGGTTGGATGGCACCAGCGACTCAATGGACAAGAGTTTGAGCAAACTCAGGGATATAGTGAAGGACAGGGAAGTCTGTGTTTGGGGCCGCAGAGTCAGACATGACTGAGTGACTGAGCGACGTTAGCAACTAAACTACAACAACTAACCTCCGAGGTCTGTGGTGTCAGAAACTGTCCTGATCTCTTTTTCTGTTTCTATTTTAATTTGAAGAATGAACATATTTTTAATAGATCAAATCTTAAAAGATGAAAATCTCCCTAATGTTAGAGGTCTTTCTTTTCTTTTCCTTTATTTTGACAGAAATAGAAAGATTTAAAAAAATTTTTTTAAGTGTTAAAAGCCTTTAATTTTAGTGAGCTTCCCTGGTGGCTCAGTGTTAAAGAATCAGCCTGCAATGAAGGAGACATGAGTTCGATCCCGGGGTGGGGAAGATGCCATAGAGAAGGAAATGGCAATGCACTCCCGTATTCTTTCTTGGGGAATCCCATGGACAGAGGAGCCTGGAGGGCTACAGTCCATGGGGTCCCAAGAGTTGGACATTACTTAGTGATTAAACCACTACCAACCAGAAGAACATTTTTTTTTTAAATGTTCAAAGCCTGTAATTTTAGTGTTAGTTTGGTAGAGCTTCTATAACCAGGCTTATCTCCCTGATTTTTAACTTGTCTTTGGAAATGGTCTTTTTATAATGTTACTGAGGCTTCTTTTTGTTCTTAAAGCTCAGAGATATTTAAGATAAAGCATATTCTAATACATAATCAGAAGAACAGTTTGACCCTGAAGACATGGTGAGATAATTTAATGCATATTTAAAAGCCTGCTTTCTTTGGAATAAAGCTTATACATCTAAAATTGGAATGTTAAAAAATATGCTTTTTCTTGCTTTGCTTTCTATTTCAGAGTTTCATAAGATTGCACAAAATTTCTAAGCAGCACGCTGGTGCATGTATTTTCATTTGGGTATCTCTTGGCTTCCACAGAATTGGCTTGAAAGATAAGTGTTAACTTTCACCATATTTTCATTCTAGCAGCATCTATCTTTTATTAATTTGTGCATTTCATTACACAAAAATATGGGCAGAATAATAATATTATGACTCTTTTGAGTCTATTGTGAGTGAGGAAAAGGTTTCAAGCGCTTTCCATTTAATATAAGACATTAAAATTCTTTAAGGAAACTATGAAGAATGTCCTATTATTATTTTCATTTTATAGATGAAAAAATGAAACACAGAGACAATGAGTAGATTGCCTGGGGTAACACAGCTGACAAACAATGGATCTGAACCCTAACCGTTAGACTCCATGTCCTTGATGATGACACTGACCTATTTTCTTAGGAGACCAGTATTCTCAAAGTATTTAAAATGTTATACTCTCTTGTACTACTGTATTTTCTCTTTGTACAAGAATGGGGATTACGTGTGTGCATAGCTGAGTCACATCACTGTACAGCAGAAACGACCACAACATTGTAAAGGAACTATTCCCCAATAAAAATAATTAATTAAAAATAAAAAATAACCTATTTAACATAAAAATAATGCCTTTAAAACCTTTGATTAAAAATATTTCAATAATAATTGATGGTTAAGCATTTTTTGAAGGCCAACCTAAAAAAAAAAAAAATGAAAACAACCATTATGTATACTTCCCCCCCCATGGAGTCATACACCAAGCATTCAAAATAAGTGACTTGTAAATGAACTTCTGAAAATGAGAATTTTGTAAATTGAAAACTTTTATTTTACCTTATTTTCTATCTTAGGTTCTAAATAATCACTTCAGATAATTATACTGAATTATCCACACTCATTTTATTGAAGTGTATTATAAAAAGTAAACCAGGGAAATCATTGTTTATATTTTGGTTATCTACAAGAAAGCTGTTCAGTTTTTTTTTAATACTTGTTAAAATGTTTGAAATATTCTAAAACTCTCTAGAGGTTCAGATTCTTACATTCTATCAATTTTAGAAAGTCTGTGGATATTTAAGTTTTATATAACAATTAGCCTCCAAAAATACTTTTAAATTGATCTTATTTGAATTTTTAAGAAGTATAATATGTCCCATATTACTCTGATGGGGATAGAAAAATATGGGGCTCTGTACAGTGTTTTACTGTCATTCCAGTCAATGTTTTATGAAAATTGGAAAAACATACCAGAAATATAAGAACATACTTTTTTGTTTTGTATGTGGATTGAAAAATTGATTTTGACCACAGTCATGTTGGGGTCACTGAGTAAGTTCTGACTTGATGATGACATAGGAGGAAGCATGAGCTCCGTACCAACTTAACTGTTTTGTGGAGAGAAGTCATCACTGGAACTTGGAAATTCCTTTATTAAAAATCCCTAATTGTCAGTTGGTGTGGAGCTTGGCTATTATCTTCAGTATTTCGAAGTATTTTAACATGTAAATATGGCATTAATATTTTTGCTTATTTTCTATTAAATTTCATAATATCTAATTTAGATGAAATTCAAAAGCGAACATGTAGAATAGCAATATTTACAAGTAAATATCTACAAGAAAATCAAGTAATGGTTATTTATTGAAAGTTCGAATTGTAGACACTTTGGGTCATCTAGTATTTGCTTTCTTTGACTCAGATTTTTGCCAAGTACTATCATTGTGCTGCATGCTTAGTCGCTCAGTCATGTCTGATTCTTTGAGACCCCATGGACTGTAGTCCGCCAGGCTCCTCTGTCCATGGGGATGCTCCAGGCAAGAATACTGGAGTGGGTTGCCATACCTTTTTCCAGGGGCTCTTCCCAACCCAGGGATCGAACCCAGGTCTCCTGCATTTCAGGCAGATCCTTTACCGTCTGAGCCACCAGGGAAAACCCCAAGGATACTGGAGTGGGTAGCCTATCCCTTCTCCAGGGGACCTTCTGGACTCAGGAATTGAACTGGGGTTTCCTGCATTGCTGGTGAATTCTTTACAAGCTGAGTTAGCAGGGAAACCCCAGTATTATCATTATCCATGTGCTTTCCAGGTGGCGCTAGTGGTAAAGAATCTGCCTGCCACTGCAGGAGACGTATGAGACTTGGGTTCAATCCTTGCGTCAGGAAGATCCCCTGGAGTAGGAAATGGCTACTCACTCCAGTATTCTTGCTTGGAAAATCCCATGGACAGAGGATCCTCGTGGGCACGATTGCCTGAGCACAACATCATCATTTTCCATGTGTTTTAGCTATCACTTGGAAGATAGGATGGTTACGAAGAGGGGAAAGATTGTGAGGAGTAAAATGATTATTTCTCTGTTCCCCCAGAATTTTGTTGCCCATTGAATGACTTTCCGTCTTCTTACCCTTAGGCACTTGTCTTCGTCCTGGGACTTCAATTCTGAATGTTTGAGCTAAACCCAGCTTTAGGTTTTCAGTGTATTGCTGAATATCTCCACCTGGATATTTTATCTTCATTTCAAATGATATTTCTAAAACCAAGTATCTCCTTTTA
Organism: Muntiacus reevesi; assembly: GCF_963930625.1. NCBI lineage: Eukaryota > Metazoa > Chordata > Mammalia > Artiodactyla > Cervidae > Muntiacus > Muntiacus reevesi. Next base: position 29,494,390 of record NC_089264.1, read on the forward strand.
CTCTACATGTGTTCTCCCTGAGTCCACTCTTCCTCCAGAATAGCCAACTCTGAATCTGTCGAGATGTTTGAGTCTTCCTGCCCTTTCTGCAGCTAAACCAAATTACGTGTGTGTATGTCCCACTTCAACTTAACCTCACCATGAAAGTGAAAGTGAGAGTCGCTCAGTCGTGTCCGACTCTTTGCGACCCCATGGACTATACAGTCCATGGAATTCTCCAGGCCAGAATACTGGAGTGGGTAGCCTTTCCCTTCTCCAGGGGAATCTTCCCAACCCAGGGATCGAACCTAGGTCTCCCACATTGCAGGTGGATTCTTTACCAGCTGAGCCACAAGAGAAGCACCAACCTCACCGTGAAGGGCCTTGTTAAATCTCATGACATTTGATCATTCAAGAATTACCATCCTTATGCCAGACATTGTTTCAGGCACTGAGGAAACTGCAAAATAATACTGAAAAATCCCTGCTTGCATTAGAGCAGAAAGAGAAAGGCTACACCAGATCAGTAAATTACCGAGTGTTAGTACACAAGCATAGTAAATCACAAGTGATATGAAAACAAATGGACACATACACACTGCTGTACTTCAAACAGATGACCGACAAGGACACACACAGCACACAGAACGCTGCTCAATGTTACGTGGCAGCCTGGATGGGAGGGAAGTCTGGGGGCGAATGGATGCGTGTGTATGTGCAGCTGAGTCCCTTTGCTCTTCTTCTGAAACCGTCACAACATTGTTAATGGGCTATATCCCTATGTTGTTGTTATTGTTCAGTAGCTCATTTGTGTCTGACTCTTTGCAACCCCATGGACTGCAGCACCCGAGGCCTTTGTATATCCTATACAAAATAAAAAACTTCTAAAAAACGGATATATAAAAAAATGAAAACAAATTGGGCCATGTAGGAGGAGATGGAGAATGTTGGGGGAAGGGGTCATATCTTTAATTAGGATGGTTTGGGTAGGTCTCACTGACCCTGGATTTTCTTTTTTTTTTTGACCCTGGATTATAACCTCATAATTCCTTTTCCCCCCCTCCTATTTCCTTTTAATGTCGTGCTTTACACAGAACCTTGTTTATCATCCTTGATCTGTGTCATCACCAATTCTATTAATTTTCTCAGAAAAATCATTGTGCTTTCATTTTCATTTGGACTACTTTTTGTCTTGTTCCGTCTCAAGCCTATGAAACCTCGTAACTTGACTCTGTGCCTCTGTGGCAGTGAGGGCAGATGCTTGGTGAAACTGTTTCCCTGTGACCCTGTGATAAGCCGGTGGGCTGTGAGTGGCCACGATGAGTGCTACCTCTAGACCAGAGCATTAAAGCTCCCAGAAGCCTCTGTGTTCTGTCCCTTCTTGGTTTACCAGCTGGATGCAAAAGTCCCTCCCTGGGGGTGGGGGTGGGGTCCAAAGTCCTGGGGCATGAGAGTCACTGGATAGGAGGAACCCCGTCCTGAAGCATCACATGGAAGACGACCCTTTGCTTGTCTTTGAACTTCATAGGAGTGAAAACCAGTCTACTGTATTAAGTCACTCAGGTTGGAAGGAGGAGCTTTTTTACACCAAGTATCACTACTTACCCTAATTAATATGGTTTCCTTCTACACATCCTATACCACTGGGACACCCATTTAGATGAACATTTTGTAGTACTACATCGAGTCATCGCCATTGCTTATTCATAACCTAGGTAAAAGCTGCTACTGCTGCTAAGTCGCTTCGGTCGTGTCCGACTCTGTGCGACCCGTAGACGGCAGCCCACCAGGCTCCCCCATCCCTGGGATTCTCCAGGCAAGAACACTGGAGTGGGTTGCCATTTCCTTCTCCAAGGTAAAAGCTACAGCTGTGGTTAAATCCAACTCTATCTCCCTGTGGCTAAACAGAAGCTGCTGAGAATGACTAGAAAAAACTCACAGCTGAACAGACCACGTGGTGGCCTCTAACCTCAGATGAGCCCTCGAAGCCCTATGCCAGTCCAACTGTGTTGCTCTCATGGTCCCTCCACTCCTTATTCTTCTCAAGCAGATGACACCTGACCCTCACCAATGATTTGCTTCCTCTATCTTATAAAAACTGGAATCCGACAGAGCTCTCACTAAAACCTTGCTACTGAACCTAGGCATTTACCTGATTTCACACTCATCCTTTTGCCCTCTCATACAGTTACAGTAAAATATATATCCCTTCTCCTATTGAAAATGAATTATGCCCTGGATCCAATTCTTTTTGTCGTTTGAATACCCTGCTTGCTACTGTACTCTCGGTGAATAAAGAACCTGCCTGCAATGCAGGAGATGCTGGAGACCTGGGTTTGATTCCTGGGTTGGGAAGATCCCCTGGAGGAGGGCACGACAACCCACTCCAGTATTCTTGCCTGGAGAATCCCACGGACAGAGGAGATTGGCGGGCTACAGTCCATGGGGTCGCAAAGAGTCAGACATGACCAAAGCAACTGAACACAGCCCTGTACTCTCAACATTGATCTCTATCCTGGTTCCTTCCTTTTGTATTTAAATGTGTCTCTCCTGTCTGGGAAACACATATCCTCCTTGGATCCTATTCTCTCTGGGTACAGCTCCTTTCCCCTCCTCCCTTTCATCACCATCTTCCTTGGAAGAAAGTGTATTACCCTTCCACTTCCTCTTTGTCTGACTGCAGTCTGGCTTCAGCTCCCTCATTCTCCTGAGCACTCTTCTTGCCGTGATTGGGAGAACCTTCATGCTGCTATTTCTAGTGGGTGCTTTCCTTCTCTCAGTGGCTCCTGACAATATTGGCTACTCTACCAAACACTCTCTTCCCATAACTTCGGAGACTGCTCGCTCCTATAGCTTTCTTCCTTGATTGTTTAGGCAGTATACTCTTCCATCTTTTGATCAAATGTTGATCTTCCTCAGGGTTCTATGTCCAGATCTTATTTTCTGTTAACTAGACCCACTTATTCCTTGGATGATTTTGTGAGGTCTCATGATTCCAGCTACACTAAATACTTCAGAAATACCTTAGTCCCAGACTCAGACCCATTCCTGCTACAACTCTCTCTAGAACCTTTCCACCTCCTTCCTTTCCTGCTGTTCCTACCAGACACAAGGACTCCACCTTGATTACCACATGAGGTTCCTACTGGTCCACCTTTCTCAGATCTTGTCTGTCTCCAAAACTTTCTCCTAGAGCAGCTCAAATAAGTCTATATGATCAGGTCACTACTCCACACTAACGGCTCCCTCGTGTTGCCTAGAACTTTATTCCTTAAAAATACAAATTCTTTAATGTGGCTAATGAAGCATTTCCGGGCCAGCCCTCAACCTCTTCATTTGAATCCCTTGATAGTCTCCTTTCCCTTTAAGTTTCAGCTCGGGCAACTTCTTTCAGTCCCAGAACTAACTTTGCCCTGTGGCATCAGGTCTGCACCTACGCTGGTCATCTGGTGTGAACAACCGTGGTCCCCTCTGCCTGACTGGCTCTCAGTTTCCTGCAGGTCTAGCTGGGAGTCCCAGCTGGGGCGCTTTCCTATTCCTGCTCTGGGTTGCAAATCACCTTGCGTTTCCATGACCACAGCACTTACTGCAATTTATTGTCACTGTCTGTTAAATTGTCTGTTTTCCCCAGTAGACTGTAAACACTGTCATATTTCTAACATTCACAGATGTTCAAAAATGGGGTAGATTGTAAACAGGCTGAGACTCAAACATTACGTTGGTGGTTGGGCTTGATGTTTATAGCTTCATTGTCTTAAGTCCTTACTGCTCTTCATGGGCCATGTGTTGCCGCCAAATGATTTGCTCTTTCTCAAATGTGCCTCGTGTTTTTGTCCTCTGTGAGCTGGATCGTATCTTTCCCGTTTACCTAATGATGTCTTTCTCTACTCTATGTTTGCAGAAATTATACTCTTTCTTGAAGCCCGGTTCCAAAACTGTCTTCTCCACGCAGCCATTTTATCACCCTGGAGAAACTTCTTGTTTGCTTTTCTCTGAATTCGCAAAACATTACAGACTATTTTAAAGTACTTATCATATGTCATATGTCTTTTAAAATCATTTTGTATTTCAACAAAAGGGTTTCTTGGGGAGAATCTTCTCTCCCTTCTCTGAATTCCTGTAATACATTATGTCACTTTTATGGAACACATTATACTCTGCCTTATGTGGTAGTTATGCATATACACGACATCTCTTCCTAATAGCTTTGAAAGTCTTGCAGGTTTATATGCACTGCAGTGCCTAGAATCCTGTCATGTATATGAACTCTCAAAATAAAATTGTTGAATGCGCCTACCAACCACCTAATCTTCTGCCTGTCTCCATAAGCCGCTGCCTGCCCCCCTCCAAACAGATTGGCTTTCAGGCCAAATAGTTTCATTCCTAGTCCAATCCTCATCAAGTGTATTTTTCCATTTCATCTTTGCACATTGCTTTTACAGCCTACATTCATATCTCTGATTGTCAAAATCCTACCTCCTTGGCTCAAATATCGCTTCTCTGTGAAGGCTGCCTTAGTGCTATCTGCCAGAAGAGACTTTTGGCCAAGGTCTTTGGCCATGGCTTAGTGGACCACAGAAATACCTTGAAAAAATTAAATCAGCATCCTGATTTGAGAAATCATGTACATTTCCCTAGTAAGATGGGTAGGAGCAAGGTGAGCTGGAAAAGAGTGACGCGTAGCAGACCTTGTGCATGCTTCCAGACAGAGGCTGATATGTGCTTACACTTGCCTCGTAGCTGTAGGGCTGGAAAAAGGGGGTCAAGAAGTGGAGCATTATATAAGCTGACTCAATGGGGGTTTGTTTTTCTAATGGCTCCATCTAAGGAATTCCAAGAAAGAGGGGAAAGGGACCTGAAAGTTTGCTGACACACCACTGGCAGAGATAAGGAGGGTAAGCAGGAGGATGGACAGGTTTGCTGGGTTCTGATCAGCTCTCGGGTGTAGATGCTGGTCTAGCAGGGTTTTTCTTAGACTCTGTTTATGTTTTCTAGGCAACTATCATGTGTGCAGCATTTATATTCATCTTTTATGAACATTTTATTTACCGCTTGAAATTTCTATAGCAAAAATATATCAGCTAGTGAGGACCAGTTGATTTTTATGAAACTCCATAGTATACAAAGCTTTTTACAGCTCTGAGGGATCATAAGAGGGTCCTCTCGCTCCCATCTCTCGTTGACCCCAGGAGCAGTCTGCTGTGGTCCGCAGGGTATGAGTTGTTTTGTTTTTAAACTATTCAGTTAGCATCAGCAATAGCAAGTTTGCAGAGATATGATGAGAATCAAGTGAAACAACATGTATGGAGCCCAATCCTGTGAGTGGCATGTGGTCTTTCTGCCCACCTCCCCGCCCCACCATATTTGCTATACTCAGGAGGACATACATATTTCTGCGAAGCAGAAATTGGCAACTTAATTTTGAGATGAGCATGGATTAAACTTACCTACATTTGAAATAATTCTACCTGAGGATGTATTCCATGTATTTTATTTAGTGCAATTCAGAATATGTGCCTGGGCAAACTGCCTTGAAATCCTTACACTGTGTAGTTGTTTAATAGAACCTGTGTACACAATTTGTGTGCTGTTTTCAAGGAAAGAAAGATTAGTGTGTATGTGTGTGTGTGAGTGTGTGAATCATGGCTTATATTTTAAAAATGAGACTGGAACAAGAGCAAATTGTGAGGAATTATATTGTCAATTTGAAAAACAGGCTTAACCAGGGTTATTCTAAATTTATAAAGGCACATACTATGAATTTCTGGTTTTATATTTGATAAAAGGCATTTT